>NW_022998536.1:0-1242 GCF_900245975.1 Drosophila guanche | reverse complement strand
ACACAGAGTTTGGATCCATTTTATAGCAGAATCAATCAGCTTTTCTGATAATCAAAGTGTTTTGCAACCAGATCTTAGATACTTAAGTTATGTGAAAAAACAAACCGCAACCTCTGAAAAAACCTTAAACTAAAAATTACAAAATTGCTAGTTCCTTAAAAACAAGTTCTGCCATAGAAAATAAACCCGACTTTTCCCGAGTTCTTAAAGTCAAAATTTGGGAGAAAAAAATCTCACAACAATCAACATTTTTGCATTTTAAAGCTTTACCCAGACGGTAGGCCAAAACCACACAGACTTTGGATCCATTTTATAGCAGTATCAATCAACTTTTCAGATAATCAAAGTTTTTTACAACCAAAATTAAGATACTTAAGTTATGTGAAAAACAAACCGCAACCTCTGAAAAAACCTTAAACTTAAAATTACTTCCTTAATAAGTTCTTAAAAAACAAGTTCTGCCATAGAAAATAAAACCGACTTTTCCTAAGTTTCTAAAGTCAAAATTTCGTACAAAATACCTCACAAAAATCAACATTTTTGCATTTCAAAGCTTTACCCAGACGGAAGGCCAAAATCACACAGAGGTTGGATCCATTTTATAGCAGAATCAATCAACTTTTCTGATAATCAAAGTTTTTTACAATGAAAATTAAGATACTAAAGTTATGTCAAAAAACAAACCGCAACCTCTGAAAAAACCTTAAACTAAAAATTACATCCTTAATAAGTTCTTAAAAAAAAAGTTCTGGCATAGAAAAGAAACCCGACTTTCCCGAGTTTTTAAAGTCAAAACTTCGAAAACAAAAAATCTCACAACAATCAAAATTTTTGCATTTCAAAGCTTTACCCAGACGGTAGGCCAAAACCACACAGATTTTGGATCCATTTTATAGCAGTAGCAATCAACTTTTCAGATAATCAAAGTTTTTTACAACCAAAATTAAGATACTTAAGCTATGTGAAAAAACAAACCGCAACCTCTGAAAAAACCGTAAACTTAAAATTACTTCCTTAATAAGTTCTTAAAAAACAAGTTCTGCCATAGAAAATAAACCCGAGATTTTAATGTAAAAATTTCGAAAACAAAAAATCTCACAACAATCAACATTTTTGCATTTCAAAGCTTTTCCGAGATGGTAAGCCAAAACCACAAACAGTTTGGATCCATTTTATAGCAGTATCAATCAACTTTTCAGATAATCAAAGTTTTTTGCAACCAGATCTAAGATACTTAAGTTA
>NW_022998535.1:0-1242 GCF_900245975.1 Drosophila guanche | reverse complement strand
CAAAAATCCACATTTTTGCATTTCAAAGCTTTTCCCAGACGGTAGACCAAAACCACAAAGAGTTTGGATCCATTTTATAGCCGTATCAATAAACTTTTCAGATAATCAAAGTTTTTTGCAACCAGATCTAAGATACTTAAGTTATGTGAAAAAACAAACCGAAACCTCTGAAAAAACATTAAACAAAAAAAGTACAAACATTGAAAGCTCTTAAAAAAAGTTCTGCAATAGAAAATAAACCCTAATGTTCCCGAGTTATTAAAGTCAACATTTCGTCAATAAAAATCTCACAACAACCAACAGTTTTGCATTTCAAAGCTTTACCCAGGCGGTAGGCCAAAACCACACACAGTTTGGATCAATTTTTTAGCAGTATCAATCAACTTTTCAGATAATCAAAGTTTTTTGCAACCAGATCTAAGATACTTAAGTTAAGTGAAAAAACAAACCGAAACCTCTGAAAAAACATTAAACAAAAAAAGTACAAACTTTGAAAGCTCTTAAAAAAAAAGTTCTGCAATAGAAAATAAACCCTAATGTTCCCGAGTTATTAAAGTCAATATTTCGTCAATAAAAATCTCACAACAACCAACATTTTTGCATTTCAAAGCTTTACCCAGGCGGTAGGCCGAAACCACACACAGTTTGGATCAGTTTTTTAGCAGTATCAATAAACTTTTCAGATAATCAAATTTTTTTGCAACCAGATCTAAGATACTTAAGTTATGTGAAAAAACAGACCGCAACCTCTGAAAAAACCTTAAACTGAAAATTACATCTTTAATAAGTTCCTAAAATAGGTTCTGCCATAGAAAATAAACCCGACTGCTCCCGAGTTTTTAAAGTCAATATTTCGACAATAAAAATCTCACAACAACCAACATTTTTGCATTTCAAAGCTTTACCCAGACGGTAAGAAAAAACCACACACAGTTTGGATCAATTTTTTGGCAGTATCAATCAACTTTTCAGATAATCAAAGTTTTTTGCAACCAGATTTAAGATACTTAAGTTATGTGTTAACAACAGACCGCAACCTCTGAAAAAAACTTAAACAAAAAAAGTACAAACTTTGAAAATTCTGAAAAGAAAAGTTCTGCCATAGAAAATAAACCCTAATGTTCCCGAGTTTTTAAAGTTAATATTTCGACAATAAAAATCTCACAACAACCAACATTTTTGCATTTCAAAGCTTTACCCAGACGGTAGGAAAAAACCACACACAGTTTGGATCAATTTTTT
>NW_022998534.1:0-1243 GCF_900245975.1 Drosophila guanche | reverse complement strand
CAACCAAAATTAAGATACTTAAGTTATGTGAAAAACCAACCGCAACATCTGAAAAAACCTTAAACTAAAAATTACTTCCTTAATAAGTTCCTAAAAAACAAGTTCTGCCAAAGAAAATAAACCCAACTTTTCCCGAGTTTTTAAAGTAAAAATATCGGAAAAAAAAATCTCACATCAATTAACATTTTTGCATTTCAAAGGCTTATCCAGACGGTAGGCCAAAACCACAAACAATTTGGGTCCATTTAATAGCAGTATCAATCAACTTTTTAGATAATCAAGGTTTTTTACAACCAAAATTAAGATACTTAAGTTATGTGAAAAAACAAACCGCAACATATGAAAATTCAAAGTAATCAAAGTTCTTTACAACCAGGTCTAAGATGGTTACGTTATGTGAAAAAAAAACCGCTACTTCTAAAAAACCTTAAAAAAATAAGTAACAAACTTTGAAAATTTTTAAAAGAAAAGTTCTTCATTAGAAAATAAACCCGACTTTTCCCGAATTTTTAAAGTCAAAATTTTGTAAAAAATACCTCACAAAAATCAACATGTTTGCATTTCAAAGCTTTACCCAGACGGTAGGCCAAAACCACACAGAGGTTGGATCCATATTAAAGCAGTATCAATCAACTTTTCAGATAATCAAAGTTTTTTACAACCAAAATTAAGATACTTNAAAGAAAAGTTCTTCCATAGAAAATAAACCCGACTTTTCCCGAATTTTTAAAGTCAAAATTTTGTAAAAAATACCTCACAAAAATCAACATGTTTGCATTTCAAAGCTTTACCCAGACGGTAGGCCAAAACCACACAGAGGTTGGATCCATATTAAAGCAGTATCAATCAACTTTTCAGATAATCAAAGTTTTTTACAATCAAAATTAAGATACTTAAGTTATATAAAAAAACAAACCGCAACCTCTGAAAAAACCTTAAACTTAAAATTACTTTCTTAATAAGTTCTTAAAAAACAAGTTCTGCCTTAGAAAAAAAACCCGAGTTTTTAAAGTCAAAATTTCGTACAAAATACCTCACAAAAATAAACATTTTTGCATTTTAAAGCTTTACCCAGACGGTAGGCCAAAACCACACAGAGTTTGGATCCATTTTATAGCAGAATCAATCAACTTTTCAGATAATCAAAGTTTTTTACAACCAAAATTAAGATACTTAAGTTATGTGAAAAACCAACCGCAACATCTGAAAAAACCTTAAACTAAAAATTACTTCCTTAATAAGT
>NW_022998533.1:0-1243 GCF_900245975.1 Drosophila guanche | reverse complement strand
ACACAATCCCATCCCTACACAACACCTACCCACATCCCAGCCCCAACACTCACCTCACACCGGGCCGGACTAAGGTGTCACTCGACCCGTGCCAAGAGTCAGCCTGGCTTGGGGCCCGGTATAAAAACTAGTCCAGTCGTGAACGGAGAGCTCATGGACTTGGCAGCCCCCTGTTCAAATTATGCCTTATCCGGGTAACGCAGAGCTCTGCCGGGGTGGACCGTTCCGCTTCTCTGCAGCTCGTGGGAATTTTATGGATAAACTACTAAATATTGACAACAACAAAAACAAAAACGAGAGAGGCACTCCCCAAATGCCTGCAGGGAGAAATCCCAAGCGGGAGAAGGCAACGGCCCAAAGGCCCAAAGGCCTGGCCCGATCCGCTCAGACGCAGGAAAGACCTGCACGGTGAAGGACGCGGGTATGAATCCGGGTGGGTTACATCCTAAACCTGGGATGGGTGGAAAGCCAACACCCAAAACTGATACCATGGTGGGGCAGCTAAGCAATATTGCGGCTGCTCAACCTTCCGGTGAAGCGGCGGGTGATGGCTTACCATCAACCAGCGCCCAAACCAAAAAATATAGCTATGCCGAAAAGGCCTGGCCCGATCCGCTCAGACGCAGGAAAGACCTGCACGGTGAAGGACGCGGGTATGAATCCGGGTGGGTTACATCCTAAACCTGGGATGGGTGGAAAGCCAACACCCAAAACTGATACCATGGTGGGGCAGCTAAGCAATATTGCGGCTGCTCAACCTTCCGGTGAAGCGGCGGGTGATGGCTTACTATCAACCAGCGCCCAAACCAAAAAATATAGCTATGCCGAAAATAGGAGTGCTGGGCACATACTCCGTCGGCAGAACGCCAGCCAGGAAGTCAGCCCAACAGCAGACTGGCTGAAGAAAGTGGAATGGGCCTCGGTGGTGTTGCCCAACTTCAGTGTGGAGCCACAGATGGTGGCACACAACCGAAGAGGCAGCGCTCTCAAGAGACGCCCGGACCTGCCGCGAAGCGATCCAGGGTTCTACCAAATGTATCCTTCGCGTAGATTGCCAAGGAGAGGACGCTGATAGGCGTTCTCGACAAAGGCAGCGCGGAGGGGAAAATACCCAGAAGCCAATGGAAGTAGGTGGAAGCGGCACTGGCCGACCGCTGCTTCGAGCTTCTCGACAAGGATCCCGGGCCACCCCCGGTCTGCAAAGACATGGGATGGTTCCAGGGGAGCATCAAAGTGGTAGCCT
>NW_022998532.1:0-1243 GCF_900245975.1 Drosophila guanche | reverse complement strand
TTTTTAAAGTCAAAATTTCGCCCAAATACCTCACAAAAATGAACATTTTTGAATTTTATAGCTTTACCGAGACGGTAGGCCAAACCCACACAGAGTTTGGATCCATTTAATAGCAGTATCAATCAACTTTTTAGATAATCAAGGTTTTTTACAACCAAAATTAAGATACTTAAGTTATGTGAAAAAACAAACCGCAACCCATGAAAAAACCTTAAACTTAAAATTACTTTCTTAATAAGTTCTTAAAAAACAAGTTCTGCCATAGAAAAAAAAAACCCGAGTTTTTAAAGTCAAAATTTCGTACAAAATACCTCACAAAAATGAACATTTTTGCATTTTAAAGCTTAACCCAGACGGTAGGCCAAAACCACACAAAGTTTGGATCCATTTTATAGCAGAATCAATCAGCTTTTCAGATAATCAAAGTTTTTTACAACCAAAATTAAGATACTTAAATTATGTGAAAAACCAACCGCAACATCTGAAAAAACCTTAAACTAAAAATTACTTCCTTAATAAGTTCCTAAAAAACAAGTTCTGCCAAAGAAAATAAACCCAACTTTTCCCGAGTTTTTAAAGTAAAAATATCGAAAAAAAAAAAATCTCAAATGAATCAACATTTTTGCATTTCAAAGCTTAACCCAGACGGAAGGCCAAAACCACACAGTTTGGATCCATTTTATAGAAGTATCAATCATCTTTTCAGATAATCAAAGTTTTTTACAACCAAAATTAAGATACTTAAGTTATGTGAAAAAACAAACCACAACCTCTGAAAAAACCTTAAACTAAAAATTACAAAATTACTAGTTCTTAAAAAAACAAGTTCTGCCATAGAAAATAAAACCAACTTTTCCCGAGTTTTTAAAGTCAAAATTTCAAAAAAAAAAATCTCACAACAATCAACATTTTTGCATTTCAAAGCTTTTCCGAGACGGTAGGCCAAAACCACACAGAGTTTGGATCCATTATATAGCAGTATCAATCAACTTTTCAGATAATCAAAACTTTTTACAACCAAAATTCAGATTCTTAAGTTATGTGAAAAAAAAAACCGCAACCTCTGAAAAACCTTAAACTAAAAATTACATCCTTAATAAGTTCCTAAAAAAACAAGTTCTGCCATAGAAAATTAACCCGACTTTTCCCGAGTTTTTAAAGTAAAAATATCGAAAAAAAAATCTCACATCAATCAACATTTTTGCATTTCAAAGCTTTACCCAGACGGTAGGCCAAACCAACA
>NW_022998531.1:0-1243 GCF_900245975.1 Drosophila guanche | reverse complement strand
TGTTGTGAGATTTTTATTGTCGAAATATTGACTTTAAAAACTCGGGAACAGTCGGGTTTATTTTCTATGGCAGAACATTTTTTTTTAGGAACTTATTAAAGATGTCATTTTTAATTTAAGGTTTTTTCAGAGGTTGCGGTCTGTTTTTTCACATAACTTAAGTATCTTAGATCTGGTTGCAAAAAACTTTGATTATCTGTAAAGTTGATTGATACTGCTAATAAATTGATCCAAACTGTGTGTGGTTTTGGCCTACCGTCTGGGTAAAGCTTTGAAATGCAAAAATGTTGATTGTTGTGAGATTTTTATTGTCGAAATATTGACTTTAAAAACTCGGGAACAGTCGGGTTTATTTTCTATGGCAGAACTTTTTTTTAGGAACTTATTAAAGATGTCATATTTAATTTAAGGTTTTTTCAGAGGTTGCGGTCTGTTTTTTCACATAACTTAAGTGTCTTAGATCTGGTTGCAAAAAACTTTGATTATCTAAAAGTTGATTGATACTGCTAAGAAATTAATCCAAACTGTGTGTGGTTTTGGCCTACCGTCTGGGTAAAGCTTTGAAATGNTTGTTGTGAGATTTTTATTGTCGAAATATTGACTTTAAAAACTCGGGAACAGTCGGGTTTATTTTCTATGGCAGAACTTTTTTTTAGGAACTTATTAAAGATGTCATATTGAATTTAAGGTTTTTTCAGAGGTTGCGGTCTGTTTTTTCACATAACTTAAGTGTCTTAGATCTGGTTGCAAAAAACTTTGATTATCTAAAAGTTGATTGATACTGCTAAGAAATTAATCCAAACTGTGTGTGGTTTTGGCCTACCGTCTGGGTAAAGCTTTGAAATGCAAAAATGTTGGTTGTTGTGAGATTTTTATTGTCGAAATATTGACTTTAAAAACTCGGGAACATTAGGGTTTATTTTCTATGGAAGAAATTTTCTTTTGAGAATTTTCAAAGTTTGTACTTTTTTTGTTTAATGTTTTTTTAGAGGTTGCGGTTTTTTTTTCACATAACTTAAGTATCTTAGATCTGTTTGCAAAAATCTTCGATTATCTGTAAAGTTGATTGATACTGCTATAAAATGAATCCAAAATCTGTGTGGTTTTGGCCTACCGTCTAGGTTATGCTTTGAAATGCAAAAATGTTGATTGTTGTGAGATTTTTATTGTCGAAATATTGACTTTAAAAACTCGGGAACAGTCGGGTTTATTTTCTATGGCAGAACTTTTTTTTAGGAACTTA
>NW_022998530.1:0-1243 GCF_900245975.1 Drosophila guanche | reverse complement strand
GATTAGCATTCATAAGAACATACAAGAAGTAAGCAACTGGTATAATTCCAAGAATCGCAGTAAAGGCCGTATATGAACGATTAAGATTTAGATGAGTAATCTTAAACCCTTCCGCAATTAAGCGTGCTATCTTTTTACTTAAAGCACCAGTCATCATCATCGCTCCTCTTTAATCTTCTAATTCACTATCAGTTTTACTGATATAGTTAATCAGGCCCATAGTGAATAAATCAATTAATACGTGTAAATCAGAAAAGAACTGCTCTTTTCGATTCTGATACTGTACATTTTTAGCCACTGTATCGTAATACAAATTATAGCTGGCTATTTGCGACAACCTGTTTTGTCGAAATGATGTAAATGCAACGGTCTTCACTCCCTGCAAGTTAAAATTCTGGACCATTTTAAGCACAGTTTCATTCATGCCACTGTAAGAAATGACGATCAAGGCATCATTTGCATCAATGTGTGTTCGCTGTAAGTTCATTTCATCTACTGCGCTGGGAAAGCTAAAAGCCATTTTACCCGCTAGATATAAATTACGTTGTAACTGTTGGGCAACAATTTGCTGCTCCCAGCCAGTTGAATAAATATACACATTATTAGCATCATTTAAAATTTTGTATATGTCGTCCAATTTTGTACTTTTAAATTGATTTGACATCCATAATACTGATTTAACCGTCTGAGAAACAAAATCAATGTTAACGTCTTGTACCTGGTTTGCTTCCTCTTGCAGTAAATACTTAAGCTGACTAAAGCCTGTTAACCCCAATTTTTGACAAACTCTAAATATGGACGACTTTGAAAACAATGATTTTGTGGCAACTGCTGCTAAACTCGATTCCCGTACCATCGCTCGATTTCGATTGATGAACTGAATAATTTCTTTATCCGTTGCATTTAATTCGCTAAAGTGTTCGTTTTCCAGAGTTTCTAAGTTCAAATCGCATCCCTCAATCTAATTGCTAGCTAGTCTATTTACAACGATAATCATAACATGCCAATTAGATATTTTACTTTACTTGTGAATTAATTTGAGCCGCTAACTTATTTGCACCTTCAATTGAGATAGTCACAATATCCGTTGCAATTTGAATATTAACAACTCCAATGTTTAAGTCTTTAAATACCGATTCCTGATCAACAAGTTTGATATTCTTAACTTTCACTCGAAGATTCGAGCCATCACTACTTGCCCCATTAATATTGTCATTGGTTCCCATCGAATCAATCAATAATG
>NW_022998529.1:0-1243 GCF_900245975.1 Drosophila guanche | reverse complement strand
ACTATCAGAAAAGTTGATTGATTCTGCTATAAAATGGATCCAAACTCTGTGTGGTTTTGGCCTACCGTCTGGGTAAAGCTTTGAAATGCAAAAATGTTGATTTTTGTGAGGTATATTGTACGAAATATTGACTTTAAAAAATAAGGTTTATTTTCTATGGCAGAACTTGTTTTTTAAGAACTTATTAAGGAAGTAATTTTAAGTTTACGGTTTTTTCAGAGGTTGCGGTTTGTTTTTTTACATAACTTAAATATCTTAGATCTGGTTGCAAAATACTTTGATTGTCGGAAAAGTTGATTGATACTGCTATAAAATGGATCCAAACTCTGTGTGATTTTGGCCTACCGTCTCGGAAAAGCTTTGAAATGCAAAAATGTGGATTGTTGTATGATTTTTTTTCGAAATTTTTACTTTAAAAACTCGGGAGAAGTCGGTTTTATTTTCTATGCCAGAACTTGTTTTTTAAGAACTAGCAATTTTTTAATTTTTAGTTTAAGGTTTTTTCAGAGGTTGTGGTTTGTTTTTTCACATAACTTAAGTATCTTAATTTTGGTTGTAAAAAACTTTGATTATCTGAAAAGTTGATTGATACTGCTATAAAATGGATCCAAACTGTTTGTTGTTTTGGCCTACCGTCTGGTGTAGCCTGATGTGAGATTTTTTTTTTTCGATATTTTTACTTTAAAAACTCGGGAAAAGTCGGGTTTATTTTCTATGCCAGAACTTGTTTTTTAGGAACTTATTAAGGTTGCAATTTTTAGTTTAAGGTTTTTTTCAGAGGTTGCGTTTTGTTTTTTTACATAACTTAAGTATCTTAGATCTGGTTGCAAAAAACTTTGATTATCTGAAAAGTTGATTGATACTGCTATAAAATGGATCCAAACTGTTTGTGGTTTTGGCCTACCATCTCGGAAAAGCTTTGAAATGCAAAAATGTTGATTGTTGTGAGATTTTTTGTTTTCGAAATTTGTACTTTAAAATGTCGGGTTTATTTTCTATGGCAGAACTTGTTTTTTAAGAACTTATTAAGGAAGTAATTTTAAATTTAAGGACTTTTCAAAGGTTGCGGTTTGTTTTTCACATAACTTAAGTATCTTTGGTTATAAAAAACTTTCATTATCTGAAAAGTTGATTGATACTGTTGTTGTGAGATTTTTTTTTTCCCCCAAATTTTGACTTTAAGAACTCGGGAAAAGTCGGGTTTATTTTCTTTGGCAGAACTTGTTTTTTAGGAACTAGCAAT
>NW_022998528.1:0-1243 GCF_900245975.1 Drosophila guanche | reverse complement strand
AACCCGACTTTTCCCGAATTTGTAAAGTCAAAATGTCGTGAAAAATACCTCACAAAAATCAACATTTTTGCATTTTAAAGCTTTACCCAGACGGTAGGCCACAACCACACACAGTTTGGATCCATTTTATAGCAGTATCAATAAACTTTTCAGATAATCAAAGTTTTTTGCAACCAGATCTAAGATACTTAACTTATGTGAAAAAACAAACCGCAACCTCTGAAAAAACCCTAAACAAAAAAATAAAAACTTTGAAAATACTTAAAAGAAAAGTTCTGCAATAGAAAATTAACCCGACTGTTCCCGAATTTGTAAAGTCAAAATGTCGTGAAAAATACCTCACAAAAATCAACATTTTTGCATATCAAAGCTTTACCCAGATGGTAGGCGAAAACCTCACACAGTTTGGATCAATTTTTTAGCAGTATCAATAAACTTTACAGATAATCAAAGTTTTTTGCAACCAGATCTAAGATACTTAAGTTATGTGAAAAAACAATCCGCGAATTTTTAAAGTCAATATTTCGACAATAAGAATCTCACAACAATCAAAATTTTTGAATTTCAGAGCTTTACCCAGACGGTAGGCCAAAACCACACACAGTTCGGATCAATTTTTTAGCAGTATCAATCAACTTTTCAGTTAATCAAAGTTTTTTGCAACCAGATCTAAGATACTTAAGTTATGTGAAAAAACAGACCGCAACCTCTGAAAAAACCTTAAACTTAAAATTACATCTTTAATAAGTTCCTAAAAAAAATTCTGCCATAGAAAATAAACCACACTGCTCCCGAGTTTTCAAAGTCAATATTTCGACAATAAAAATCTCACAACAATCAACATTTTTGCATTTCAAAGCTTTACCTAGACGGTAGGCCAAAACCACATAGAGTTTGGATCCATTTTATAGCAGTATCAATAAACTTTTCAGATAATCAAAGTTTTTTGCAACCAGATCTAAGATACTTAAGTTATGTGAAAAAACAAACCGCAACCTCTGAAAAATCCTTAAAAAAAAAAGAAACTTTGAAAATTCTTAATGGAAAGTTCTGCCATAGAAAATAAACCCGACTGTTACCGAATTTGTAAAGTCAAAATGTCGTAAAAAATACCTCACAAAAATCAACATTTTTGCATTTCAAAGCTTTACCCAGACGGTAGGCCAAAACCACACACAGTTTGGATCAATTTTTTAGCAGTATCAATCGACTTTTCAGATAATCAAAGTTTTTTTGCAACCAG
>NW_022998527.1:0-1243 GCF_900245975.1 Drosophila guanche | reverse complement strand
CAACTTTTCATATAATCAATGTTTTTTGCAACCAGATCTAAGATACTTGAGTTATGTGAAAAAACAAATCGCTGCCTCTGAAAAACCTTAAACAAAAAATTACTTTCTTAAACAAAAATTTCTGCCATAGAAAATAAACCCGAGTTTTCCCGAGTTTTTAAAGTCAAAATTTCGAAGAAAAAAAATCTCACAACAATCACAAATAGGCCAAAACCACACACAGTTTGGATCCATTTTATAGCAGTATTAATCAACTTTTCAGATAATCAATGTTTTTTGCAACCAGATCTAAGAAAGTTGAGTTATGTGAAAAAACAAACCGCCACCTCTTAAAAACATTAAAAAAAAAAGAACAAACTTTGAAAATTCTTAAAAGAAAAGTTCTGCCATAGAAAATAAACCCGACTTTTCCCGAATTTTTAAAGTCAAAAATTCGTACTTAATACCTCACAAAAATCAACATTTTTGCATTTAAAGCATTTACCCAGACGGTAGGACAAAACCACACAGAGTTTGGATCCACTTTATAGCAGTACCAATNCACCTCTTAAAAACATTAAACAAAAAAGAACAAACTTTGAAAATTCTTAAAAGAAAAGTTCTGCCATAGAAAATAAACCCGACTTTTCCCGAATTTTTAAAGTCAAAAATTCGTACTTAATACCTCACAAAAATCAACATTTTTGCATTTAAAGCATTTACCCAGACGGTAGGACAAAACCACACAGAGTTTGGATCCATTTTATAGCAGTATCAATCAAATTTTCAGATAATCAAAGTTTTTTGCAACCAGATCCTAGATACTTAAGTTATGTGAAAAAAAACCGCAACCTCTGAAAAAAACATTAAACAAAAAATTACAAAATTGTTAGTTCTTAAAAAACAATTTCCGCCATAAAAAATAAACCCGACTTTTCGCGAGTTTTTAAAGTAAAAATTTCGAAAAAAAAATATCACAACAATCAACATTTTTGCATTTCAAAGCTTTTCCGAGACGGTAGGCCAAAACCACACAGAGTTTGGATCCATTTTATAGCAGAATCAATCAACTTTTCAGATAATCAAAGTTTTTTACAACCAGATCTAAGATACTTTAGTTATGTGAAAAAACAAACCGCAACCTCTGAAAAAACCTTAAACTAAAAATTACATCCTTAATAAGTTCCTAAAAAAACAAGTTCTGCCATAGAAAATAAACCCGACTTTTCCCGAGTTTTTAAAGTCAA
Organism: Drosophila guanche; assembly: GCF_900245975.1. Lineage (NCBI taxonomy): Eukaryota > Metazoa > Arthropoda > Insecta > Diptera > Drosophilidae > Drosophila > Drosophila guanche. The sequence continues at coordinate 17 of NW_022998527.1, read as the reverse complement.
AAATTCGTAAAAAATAC
>NW_022998526.1:0-1244 GCF_900245975.1 Drosophila guanche | reverse complement strand
TGGATCCAAACTCTGTGTGGTTTTGGCCTACCGTCTGGGTAAAGCTTTGAAATGCAAAAATGTGGATTGTTGTGAGATTTTTTTTCGAAATTTTTACTTTAAAAACTCGGGAGAAGTCGTTTTTATTTTCTATGCCAGAACTTGATTTTTAAGAACTATCATTTTTGTAATTTTTAGTTTAAGGTTTTTTCAGAGGTTGCGGTTTGTTTTCTCACATAACTTAAGTATCTTAATTTTCGTTGTAAAAAACTTTGATTATCTGAAAAGTTGATTGATACTGCTATAAAATGGATCCAAAATCTGTGTGGTTTTGGCCTACCGTCTGGGTAAAGCTTTGAAATGCAAAAATGCTGATTTTTGTGAGGTATTTTGTACGAAATTTTGACTTTAAAATCTCGGGTTTATTTTCTATGGCAGAACTTGTTTTGTAAGAACTTATTAAGGAAGTAATTTTAAGTTTAAGGCTTTTTCAGAGGTTGCGGTTTGTTTTTTCACATAACTTAAGTATCTTAATTTTGGTTGTAAAAAACTTTGATTATCTGAAAAGTTGATTGATACTGCTATAAAATGGATCCAAACTGTGTGTGGTTTTGGGCTACCNGCTTTTTCAGAGGTTGCGGTTTGTTTTTTCACATAACTTAAGTATCTTAATTTTGGTTGTAAAAAACTTTGATTATCTGAAAAGTTGATTGATATTATTATTATTTTCTATGGCAGAACTTGTTTTTTTAGGAACTTATTAAGGAAGTTATTTTAAGTTTAAGGTTTTTTCAGAGGTTGCGGTTGGGTTTTTCACATAATTTAAGTATGTAAGATCTGGTTGTAAAAAACTTTGATTATCTGAAAAGTTGATTGATACTGCTATGAAATGGATTCAAACTCTGTATGGGTTTGGCCTACCGTCTGGGTACAGCTTTGAAATGCAAAAATTTTGATTTTTCTGAGGTATTTTTTACGAATTTTTGACGTAAAAACTCTGGAAAAGTCGGGTTTATTTTCTATGCCAGAACTTGTTTTTTAAGAATTTATTAAGGAATTTATTTTAAGTTAAAATTTTTTCAAAGGTTGCGGTTGGTTTTTTCACATAACTTAAGTATCTTAGATCTGGTTGTAAAAAACTTTGATTATCTGAAATGTTGATTGATACTGCTATAAAATGGATCCAAACTCTGTGTGGTTTTGGCCTACCGTCTGGGTAAAGCTTTGAAATGCAAAAATGTTGATTGTTGTGAGACTTTTTTTTT
>NW_022998525.1:0-1244 GCF_900245975.1 Drosophila guanche | reverse complement strand
TAATTTTTGTTGTAAAAAACTTTGATTACCTGATAAGTTGATTGATACTGCTATAAAATGGATCCAAACTGTGTGTGGTTTTGGCCTACCGTCTGGGTAAAGCTTTAAAATGCAAAAATGTTGATTGTTGTGAGATTTTTTTTTCCCAAATTTTGACTTTAAGAACTCGGGAAAAGTCGGGTTTATTTTCTATGGCAGAGCTTGTTTTTTAGGAACTTATTGGGGAGGTAATTTTTAGTTTAAGGTTTTTTCAGAGGTTGCGGTTTGTTTTTTCACATAACTAAGTATCTTAGATCTGGTTGCAAAAAACTTTGATTATCTGAAAAGTTGATTGATACTGCTATAAAATGGATCCAAACTCTGTGTGGTTTTTGGCCCACCGTCTGGGTAAAGCTTTAAAATGCAAAAATGTTGATTGTTGTGAGATCCTTTTTTCGAAATTTTGACTTTAAAAACTTGGGAAAAGTCGGTTTTATTTTCTATGGCAAAACTTGTTTTTCTAGGAACTTATTAAGGATATAATTTTTGGTTTAAGGTTTTTTCAGAGGTTGCGGTTTGTTTTTTCACATAACTAAAGTACCTTAATTTTGGTTGTAAAAAACTTTGATTATCTGAAAAGTTGATTGATACTGCTATAAAATGGATCCAAACTCTGTGTGGTTTTGGCCTACCGTCTGGGTAAAGCTTTAAAATGCAAAAATGTTGATTGATGAGAGATTTATTTTTTTTTGATTTTTTTACTTTAAAAACTCGGGAAAAGTGGGGTTTATTTTCTATGCCAGAACTTGTTTTCTAAGAACTTATTAAGGAAGTTATTTTAAGTATAAATTTTTTTCAGAGGTTGCGGTTTGTTTTTTCACATAACTTAAGTATCTTAGATCTGGTTGCAAAAAACTTTGATTATCTGAAAAGTTGATTGATACTGCTATAAAATGGATCCAAACTCTGTGTGGATTTGGCCTACCGTCTGGGTAAAGCTTTAAAATGCAAAAATGTTGATTGCTGTACGATTGTTTTTTTCGAAATTTTGACTTTAAAAACTCGAGAAAAGTCGGGTTTATTTTCTATGCCAGAACTTGTTTTTTAAGAACTAGCATTTTTGTAATTTTTAGTTTAAGGTTTTTTCAGAGGTTGCGTTTTGTTTTTTCACATAACTTAAGTATCTAAGATCTGGTTGCAAAAAACTTTGATTATCAGAAAAGTTGATTGATTCTGCTATAAAATGGATCCAAACTCTGTGTGAT
>NW_022998524.1:0-1244 GCF_900245975.1 Drosophila guanche | reverse complement strand
GAAAATAAACCCTAAAGTTCCCGAGTTCTTAAAGTCAATATTTCGACAATAAAAATCTCACAACAACCAACATTTTTGCATTTCAAAGCTTTACCCAGGCGGTAGGAAAAAACCACATACAGTTTGGATAAATTTTTTAGCAGTATCAATCAACTTTTCTGATAATCAAAGTTTTTTGCAACCAGATCTAAGATACTTAGGTTATGTGAAAAAACAGACCGCAACCTCTGAAAAAGCCTTAAATTAAAAATGACATCTTTAATAAGTTCCTAAAAAAAAGTTCTGCCATAGAAAATAAACCCGACTGTTCCCGAGTTTTTAAAGTCAATATTTCGACAATAAAAATGTCACAACAACCAACATTTTTGCATTTCAAAGCTTTACCCAGACGGTAGGCCAAAACCACACACAGTTTGGATCAGTTTTTTAGCAGTATCAATCAACTTTTCAGATAATCAAATTTTTTTGCAACCAGATCTAAGATACTTAAGTTATGTGAAAAAACAGACCGCAACCTCTGAAAAAACCTTAAATTAAAAATTACATCTTTAATAAGTTCCTAAAATAAGTTCTGCCATAGAAAATAAACCCGACTGTTCCCGAGTTTTTAAAGTCAAAGTTTCGAAAAAAGTACCTCACAAAAATCAACATTTTTGCATTTCAAAGCTTTTCCCAGACGGTAGACCAAAACCACAAAGAGTTTGGATCCATTTTCTAGCAGTATCAATAAACTTTACAGATAATCAAAGTTTTTTGCAACCAGATCTAAGATACTTAAGTTATGTGAAAAAACAAACCGAAACCTCTGAAAAAACATTAAACAAAAAAAGTACAAACTTTCAAATCTCTTAAAAAAAGTTCTGCAAAAGAAAATAAACCCTAATGTTCCCGAGTTATTAAAGTCAATATTTCGACAATAAAAATCTCAGAACAACCAACATTTTTGCATTTCAAAGCTTTACCCAGGCGGTAGGCCAAAACCACACACAGTTTGGATCAATTTTTTAGCAGTATCAATAAACTTTTCAGATAATCAAAGTTTTTTGCAACCAGATCTAAGATACTTAAGTTATGTGAAAAAATTCGCTACTTCTAAAAAAACCTTAAATTAAAAATTACATTTTTAAAAAGTTCCTAAAAAAAAGTTCTGCCACAGAAAATAACCCGACTCTTCCCGAGTTTTGAAAGTCAAAATCTCGTAAAAAATACCTTACAAAAATCAACATTTTTGCATTTCAAAGCTT
>NW_022998523.1:0-1244 GCF_900245975.1 Drosophila guanche | reverse complement strand
AAGCTTTTCCGGGACGGTAGGCCAAAATCACACAGAGTTTGATCCATTTTATACCAGTATCAATAAACTTTTCAGATAATCAAAGTTTTTTACAACCAAAATTAAGATACTTAAGTTATGTGAAGAAACAAACCGCAACCCCTGAAAAAACCTTAAACTTAAAATTACTTTCTTAATTAGTTCTTAAAAAACAAAGTCTGGCATAGAAAATAAACCCGACTTTTCCCGAGTTTTTAAAGTAAAAATTTCGAAAAAAAAAATCTCACAACAATCAACATTTTTGAATTTCAAAGCTTTTCCGGGACGGTAGGCCAAAATCACACAGAGTTTGATCCATTTTTTACCAGTATCAATAAACTTTTCAGATAATCAACGTTTTTTACAACCAAAACTAAGATACTTAAGTTATGTGAAGAAACAAACCGCAACCTCTGAAAAAACCTTAAACTTAAAATTACTTTCTTAATTAGTTCTTAAAAAACAAATTCTGGCATAGAAAATAAACCCGACTTTTCCCGAGTTTTTAAAGTAAAAATTTCGAAAAAAAAAATCTCACAACAATCAACATTTTTTAATTTCAAAGCTTTTCCGGGACGGTAGGCCAAAATCACACAGAGTTTGATCCATTTTATACCAGTATCAATCAACTTTTCAGATAATCAAAGTTTTTTACAACCAAAATTAAGATACTTAAGTTATGCGAAGAAACAAACCGCAACCTCTGAAAAAACCTTAAACTTAAAATTACTTTCTTAATAAGTTCTTAAAAAACAAATTCTGGCATAGAAAATAAACCCGACTTTTTCCGAGTTTTTAAAGTAAAAATTTCGAAAAAAAAAACTCTCAAAAATCAAAATTTTTGTATTTCAAAGATTTTCCGAGACGGTAGGCCAAAACCACACACAGTTTGGATCCATTTTATAGCAGCACCATTCAACTTTTCAGATAATCAAAGTTTTTTGCAACCAGATCTAATATACTTATGCTATGTCAAACAATAAATCGCTACCTCTGAAAAATCTTAAACAAAAAAGTACAAACTTTGAAAATTCTTCAAAGAAAAGTTCTGCCATAGAAAATAAACCCGACTTTCCCGAATTTTTAAAGTCAAAATTTCGAAAAAAAAAAACTCTCAACAATCAACATTTTTGTATTTCAAAGATTTTCCGAGACGGTAGGCCAAAACCACACACAGTTTGGATCCATTTTATAGCAGCATCATTCAACTTTTCAGATAAACAAAG
>NW_022998522.1:0-1244 GCF_900245975.1 Drosophila guanche | reverse complement strand
CCCGAGTTTTTAAAGACAAAATTTCGAAGAAAAAAAATCTCACAACAAACAACGTTTTTTCATTTCAAAGCTTTGCCCAGACGGTAGGCCAAAATCACACAGAGTTTGAATCCATTTTATATCAGTATCAATCGACTTTTCAAATAATCAAAGTTTCTTGCAACCAGATCTAAGTTACCTAAGCTATGTGAAAAAACAAGAAAAACAAAGCTACCTCTGAAAAAACCTTAAACAAAAAATTACTTTCTTAATAAATTCTAAAAAAAAAATTTCAGTCTTAGAAAATAAACCCGAGTTTTCCCGAGTTTTTAAAGTCAAAATTTCGAAGAAAAAAATTCTCACAACAATCAATATTTTTTTCATTTCCGATACGGTAGGCCAAAACCACACACAGTTTGGATCCACTTCATAGCAGCATCAATCAACTTTTCAGATAATCACAGTTCTTTACAACCAGATCTAAGATACTTAAGTTATGTGAAAAATCAGCTCGCAACCTCTGAAAAAACCTTAAACTAAAAATTACTTTCTTAATAATCTCTTAAAAAAAAGTTCTGCCGTAGCAAATAAACCCGACTCTTTCCGAATTTTTAAAGTCAAAATTTCGTACAAAATACCTCACAAAAATCAAATGTTTTGCTTTTCAAAGCTTTCCCCAGACGGCAGCCCAAAACCACAAAGAGTTTGGATCCATTTTATAGCAGTATCAATCAACTTTTCAGATAATAAAAGTTTTTTACAACCAAAATGAAGATACATGATTATGTGAAAAAACAAACCGCTACCTCTGAAAAAACCTTAAACAAAAAAATATCATCTTTAATAAGTTCTTAAAAAACAAGTTCTGCCAAAGAAAATAAACCCGGGAAAACCCGAGTTTTAAAAGTCAAAATTTCGAGAAAAAAATCTCACAACAATCAACATTTTTGCATTTCAAAGCTTTTCCGAGACGGTAGGCCAAAACCACACAGAGTTTGGATCCACATCATAGCAGCATCAATCAACTTTTCAGATATTAAAAGTTCTATTTAACCAGATCTAAGAAACTTAAGTTCTGTCAAAAAACAAACCGCTACATCTAAAAAAACCTTAAACAAAAAAGTACAAACTTTGAAAATTCTGAAAAAACCAAGGTCTGCCGTAGCAAATAAACCCGACTCTTTCCGAATTTTTAAAGTCAAAATTTCGTACAAAATACCTCACAAAAATCAACATTTTTGCTTTTCAAAGCTTTACCCAGACGG
>NW_022998521.1:0-1245 GCF_900245975.1 Drosophila guanche | reverse complement strand
TATATGTGTTAATTCTATTCTATTCTATAACGTCCCACAGTTAGATCTACAATATCGAACTGCGCAATTTCGTCAGCAACAATAAATGTATTTAATATTGCTGTTGTTGGCTGCTGCTCTTGGGTGACTGCATTCACCCCCGATCTTGCGCGTTCCCTTGCCCTTGCTAAAATATCCGTACTGTAATAAGTATTTATTTATTCTGCCTTCTTCGCGCTCATCTCCGGGACTTGAGTCTCTTTTTTATTTTAAAATTTTAATTGTCAGGGAACTTCTTAATGGCGTTTTCACAGAACAAAATTGTACAAAATATTTGATCTTAGTTTAACATGGTGGTTCACTTATGTGCAATAGTTATGTCGGTAGTGGACGGATTTAAACAATTGACAAAAACTAGATTGCAACATTTACACACACATGAAAAATGAATTTTAGAAATGGGTCAAAAACGCACAGGAAAAAAGTTACACAAACAAAAAATTTTGGGAGAGGCAGTTGCCCGCATATATAATATGCAAAGTGGTCGGGTTTATGGGCAGATAATTGGGCACAAGCAATTTTAACTTAATTGCTGTTTGGAAAAAATCACACCAATTCGCGCAAGACACACTCTTCGCGCACACACACAACTCCGATTCCGCTCGACTTGTACTTGTTTTATTGGCGGGGGCGGACACGAAAAAAATATAATTATTCGCCAGAGCTGCATACGCACTGCTGGCTGCCGGGGCTCAAGAACGACTCCCAGAGCGATGCCTCGAGCGATGCCAATATTGCTACAGGCAATTACTCGAGGGGATCGGCTCCAGTGAGGTCTCCCCCTGCATACCCGCAGTACGTGTGTCTGTCGATCGGTCGGTCAGGGTAATTGGGGAGAGTACAAGTGAGAGTCAGAGTGTTTTTAGTTGTGTGCAGTGCCTAAAAGAATGCTACGAATTAGTGTGACTTTGTCAAAAATATACTTGTGCTTTGGCTAACGCCCAGGATTGAATGGTCAAGTAGGGGGACTTTGCATACATAAAGAAATTTATACATTTACATCTAGAAACCCTAAGGCAGTCAACATAAACATACATTTTGTTATTGACGATATTGCGGCACGTGTGTCCTTCGACCCCTTTCTTACCCTTGCCACCTGCTGAAGGCAGGTGACTAGGAATGCAGCGTAGGTGCATGTGGGTCGGGCAATATATGAGGGGACGGTAATCGCATATGTAACGACACGGAAACATATTTGGCACTAAT
>NW_022998520.1:0-1245 GCF_900245975.1 Drosophila guanche | reverse complement strand
AAAACAAACCGCAACCTCTGAAAAAACATTAAACTAAAAATTACTTCCTTAAAAAGTTTCTAAAAAACAAGTTCTGCCATAGAAAATAAACCCGACTTTTCCCGAGTTTTTAAAGTAAAAATTTCGAAAAAAAAATCTCACAACAATCCACATTTTTGCATTTCAAAGCTTTTCCGAGACGGTAGGCCAAAACCACACACAGTTTAGATCCATTTTATAGCAGTATCAATCAACTTTTCAGATAATCAAAGTTTTTTACAACCAAAATTAAGATACGTAAGTTATGTGAAAAAACAAACCGCAACCTCTAAAAAAACATTAAACTAAAAATTACTTCCTTAATAAGTTTCTAAAAAACAAGTTCTGCCAAAGAAAATAAACCCGACTTTTCCCGAGTTTTTAAAGTAAAAATATCGAAAAAAAAATCTCACATCAATCAACATTTTTGCATTTCAAAGCTTTACCCAGACGGTAGGCCAAAACCACAAACAGTTTGGATCCATTTTATAGCAGTATAAATCAACTTTTCAGATAATCAAAGTTTTTTACAACCAAAATGAAGATACTTAAGTTATGTGAAAAAACAAACCGCAACCTCTGAAAAAATCTTAAACTAAAAATTACAAAATTTCTAGTTCCTAAAAAACAAGTTCTGCCATAGAAAATAAACCCGTCTTTTCCCGAGTTCTTAAAGTCAAAATTTGGGAAAAAAAAATCTAACAACAATCAACATATTTGCATTTTAAAGCTTTACCCAGACGGTAGGCCAAAACCACACAGAGTTTGGATCCATTTTATAGCAGTATCAAACAACTTTTTAGATAATTAAAGTTTTTTACAACCAAAATTAAGATACGTAAGTTATGTGAAAAAACAAACCGCAACCTCTGAAAAAACATTAAACTAAAAATTACTTCCTTAAAAAGTTTCTAAAAAACAAGTTCTGCCATAGAAAATAAACCCGACTTTTCCCGAGTTCTTAAAGTAAAAATTTCGAAAAAAAAATCTCACAACAATCCACATTTTTGCATTTCAAAGCTTTACCCAGACGGTAGGCCAAAACCACACAGAGTTTGGATCCATTTTATAGCAGGATCAATCAACTTCTCAGATAATCAAAGTTTTTTACAACCAAAATTAAGATACGTAAGTTATGTGAAAAAACAAACCGCAACCTCTGAAAAAACAGTAAACTAAAAATTACTTCCTTAAAAAGTTTCTAAAAAACAAGTTCTGCCATAGAAA
>NW_022998519.1:0-1245 GCF_900245975.1 Drosophila guanche | reverse complement strand
AAAATTACATCCTTATTAAGTTCTTAAAAAACAAGTTCTGCCATAGAAAATTAACCCGACTTTTCCCGAGTTTTTAAAGTAAAAATTTCGAAAACAAAATATTTCACAAAAATCAACATTTTTGCATTTCAAAGCTTTACCCAGATGGTAGGCCAAAACCACACAGAGTTTGGATCCATTTTATAGCAGTATCAATCAATTTTTCAGATAATCAAAGTTGTTCGCAAACAGATCTAAGATACTTAAGCTATGTGAAAAAAAAAATTGCTACCTCTGAAAAAACCTTAAACAAAAAATTACATTCTTAATAAATTCTTAAAAAACAAGTTCTGCCATAGAAAATAATCTCGACTTTTCCCGAGTTTTTAAAGTCAAAATTTCGTAAAAAAAAACCTTACAAAAATAAACATTTTTGCATTTAAAAGCTTTACCCAGACTGTAGGCCAAAACCACACAGAGTTTGGATCCATTTTATAGCAGTATCAATCAAATTTTTAGATAATCAAAGTTTTTCACAACCAAAATTAAGATACTTAAGTTATTTGAAAAAACAAACCTCTACCTCTGAAAAAACCTTAAACAAAAAATTACTTTCTTTATAAATTATTAAAAAACAAGTTCTGCCACAGAAAATAAACCCGACCTTTCCCGAGTTTTTAGAGTCAAAAATTCGTAAAACAAACCTCACAAAAATCAGCATTTTTGCAATTAAAAGCTTTTCCGATATGGTAGGCCAAAACCACACTCAGTTTGGATCCACTTCATAGCAGCATCAATCAACTTTTCTGATAATCAAAGTTCTTTACAACCAGATCTAAGATAATTAAATTATGTGAAAAATCAAACCGCAACCTCTAAAAACCCCTTAAACTAAAAATTACTTCCTTAATAAGTTTTTAAAAAACAAGTTCTGCCATAGAAAATAAAGCCGACTTTTTCCGAGTTTTTAAAGTAAAAATTTCGAAAAAAAAAAATCTCACAACAACCAACATTTTTGCATTTCAAAGCTTTACCCAGACGGTAGGCCAAAACCACACATAGTTTGTATCCATTTTATAGCAGAATCAATCAACTTTTCAGATAATCAAAGTTTTTTGCAACCAGATCTCAGATACTTAAGTTATGTGGAAAAACAAACCGAAACCTCTGAAAAAACATTAAACCACAAATTACTTCCCTAATAAGTTCTTAAAAAACAAGTTCTGCCATAGAAAATAAACCCGAGTTTTTAAGGTAAAAATTTCG
>NW_022998518.1:0-1245 GCF_900245975.1 Drosophila guanche | reverse complement strand
AAAGTCAAAATTTCGAAAAAAAATACCTCACAAAAATTAACATTTTTGCATTTCAAAGTTTTACCCAGACGGTAGGCCAAAACCACACACAGTTTGGATCCACTTTATAGCAGTATCAATCAACTTTTCAGATAATCAAAGTTTTTTGCAAACAGATCTAAGATACTTAAGCCATGTGAAAAAACAAACAGTAACCTCTGAAAAAACCTTAAACGAAAAATTGCATCCTTATTAAGTTCTTAAAAAACAAGTTCTGACATAGAAAATAAACCCGACTGTTCCCGAATTTGCAAAGTCAAAAATTCGAACAAAATACCTTACAAAAATCAACATTTTTGCATTTCAAAGCTTTTCCCACACGGTAGGCCAAAACCACTTAATAAGTTCCTAAAAAACAAGTTCCGCAATAGAAAGTAAACCCGACCCTTCCCGAGCTTTAAAGTCAAAATTTCGAAAAAAATACCTCACAAAAATCAACATTTTTGAATTTCAAAGCTTTACCCAGACGGTAAGGCAAAACCACACACAGTTTGGATCCATTTTATAGCAGTATCAATCAGCTTTTCAGATAATCAAATTTTTTTGCAACCAGATCTAAGATACTTAAGTTATATGAAAAAACAAACAGCAACCTCTGAAAAAAACCTTAAAATAAAAATTACATCCTTATTAAGCTCTTAATACACAAGTTCTGCAATAGAAAATAAACCCGATCCTTCCCGAGTTTTAAAGTCAAATTTTTGAAAAAAAAATTCCTTACAAAAATCAACATTTTTGCATTTCAAACCCTTTCCCTGGCGATAGGCCAAAACCACACACAGTTTGGATCCATTTTATAGCAGTATCAATCATCTTTTCAGATAATCAAAGTTTTTTGCAACCATATCTAAGATACTTAAGCTATGTGAAAAAACAAACCGTAACCTCTGAAAAAACCTTAAACTAAAAATTACATCCTTATTAAGTTCTTAAAAAACAAGTTCTGCCATAGAAAATAAACCCGACTGTTCCCGAATTGGCAAAGTCAAAAATTCGAACAAAATACTTTACAAAAATCAACATTTTTGCATTTCAAAGCTTTATCCAGACGGTAGGCCAACACCACACACAGTTTGGATCCATTTTATAGCAGTATCAATCATCTTTTCAGATAATCAAAGTTTTTTGCAACCAGATCTAAGATACTTAAGTTATGTTAAAATAAAAATAGCATCCTTAATAAGTTCCTAAAAAACAAGTTCTGCA
>NW_022998517.1:0-1245 GCF_900245975.1 Drosophila guanche | reverse complement strand
AGAACTTGTTTTTTAAGAACTTATTAAGGAAGTAATTTTAAGATTAAGGTTTTTTCAGAGCTTGCGGTTTGTTTTTTCACATATTTTAAGTATCTTAGATCTGGTTGCAAAAAACTTTGATTATATTAAAAGTTGATTGATACTGCTATAAAATGGGTCCAAACTCTGTGTGGTTGATTGTTGTGAGATTTTTTTTTTTCGAAATTTTGACTTTAAAAACTCGGGAAAAGTCGGGTTTATTTTCTATGGCAGAACTTGTTTTTTTAGGAACTTATTAAGGATGTAATTTTTAGTTTAAGGTTTTTTGAGAGGTTGCGGTTTGTTTTTTCACATATTTTAAGTATCTTAAATCTGGTTGCAAAAAACTTTGATTATATTAAAAGTTGATTGATACTGCTATAAAATGGATCCAAACTCTGTGTGGTTGATTGTAGTGAGATTTTTTTTTTTTCGAAATTTTGACTTTAAAAACTCGGGAAAAGTCGGTTTTATTTTCTATGGCAGAACTTGTTTTTTAAGAACTTATTAAGGAAGTTATTTTAAGTTTAAGGTTTTTTCAGAAGTTGCGGTTTGATTTTTAACATAACTTAAGTACCTTCATTTTGGTTGTAAAAAACTTTGATTATCTGAGAAGTTGATTGATACTGCTATAAAATGGATCCAAACTCTGTGTGGTTTTGGCCTACCGTATCGGAAAAGCTTTGAAATGCAAAAATGTTGATTTTTGTGAGGTATTTTTTACGAATTTTTGACTTTAAAAACTCGGGAAAAGTCGGGTTTATTTTCTATACCAGAATTTGTTTTTTAAGAACTTATTAAGAAAGTAATTTTATGTTTAAGGTTTTTTCAGAGGTTGCGGTTTGTTTCTTCACATAACTTAAGTATCTTAATTTTGGTTGTAAAAAACTTTGATTATCTGAAAAGTTGATTGATACTGGGATAAAATGGATCCAAACTCTGTGTGGTATTGGCCTATCGTCTCGGAAAAGTTTTGAAATTCAAAAATGTGGAATGCTGTGAGATTTTTTTTTCTCGATATTTTTACTTTTTTTCAGAAGTTGCGGTTTGTTTTCTCACATAACTTAAGTATCTTAATTTTCGTTGTAAAAAATCTTGATTATCTGAAAAGTTGATTGATACTGCTATAAAATTGATCCAAACTCTGTGTGGTTTTGGCCTACCGTCTGAGTAAAGCTTTGAAATGCAAAAATGTTGATTGTTGTGAGATTTTTTGTTTTCGAAATT
>NW_022998516.1:0-1245 GCF_900245975.1 Drosophila guanche | reverse complement strand
GCCTACCGTCTGGGTAAAGCTTTGAAATGCAAAAATGTTGTTTGTTGTGAGATTTTTTGTTTTCGAAATTTTGACTTTAAAAACTCGGGAAAAGTCGGGTTTATTTTCTATGGCAGAAATTGTTTTTTAAGAACTAACAATTTTGTAATTTTTTGTTTAATGTTTTTTCAGAGGTTGCGGTTTTTTTTTTCACTTAACTTAAGTATCTAGGATCTGGTTGCAAAAAACGTTGATTATCTGAAAAGTTGATTGATTCTGCTATAAAATGGATCCAAACTCTGTGTGGTTTTTGCCTACTGTCTGGGTAAAGCTTTGAAATGCAAAAATGTTGATTGTTGTGAGATTTTTTTTTTTTAATTTGTACTTTAAAAACTCGGGTTTATTTTCTATGGCAGAACTTGTTTTTTTAAAAACTTATTAAGGAAGTAATTTTAAGTTTAAGGTTTTTTCAGAGGTTGCGGTTTGTTTTTTCACATACTTAAGTATCTTAATTTTCGTTGTAAAAAATCTTGATTATCTGAAAAGTTGATTGATACTGCTATAAAATGTATCCAAACTGTTTGTGGTTTTGAACTACCGTCTGGGTAATGCTTTGAAATGCAAAAATGTTGATTTTTGTGAGGTATTTTTTACGAATTTTTGACTTTAAAAACTCGGGAAAAGTCGGGCTATTTTCTATGGCAGAACTTGTTTTTTTAGGAACTTATTAAGAATGTAATTTTTAGTTTAAGGTTTTTTCAGAGGTTGCGGTTTGTTTTTTTCACATAACTTAAGTATCTTAGATCTGGTTGTAAAAAACTTTGATTGTCTGAAAAATTGATTGATACTGCTTTAAAATGGATCCAAACTCTGTGTGGTTTTGGCCTACCGTCTGGGTAAAGCTTTGAAATGCAAAAATGTTTATTTTTGTGAGGTATTTTTTACGAACTTTTGACTTTAAAAACTCGGGAAAAGTCGGGTTTATTTTCTATGGCAGAACTTGTTTTTTAAGAACTTATTAAGGAAGTAATTTTAGGTTTAAGGTTTTTTCAGAGGTTGCGGTTTGGTTTTTCACATAACTTAAGTATCTTAGATCTGGTTGCAAAAAACTTTGATTATCTGAAAAGTTGATTGATACTGCTATAAAATGGATCCAAACTCTGTGTGGTTTTGGCCTACCGTCTGGGTAAAGCTTTAAAATGCAAAAATGATGATTGTTGTGAGGTATTTTTTACGAACTTTTGACTTTAAAAACTCGGGAAAAGT
>NW_022998515.1:0-1245 GCF_900245975.1 Drosophila guanche | reverse complement strand
AAACATCTGCATCAATCAGATTTTCAGACAATCAAAGTCCCTTACAACCACATCTAAGATACTTAAGTTATGTAAAAAAACAAACCGCAACCTCTGAAAAAACCTTAAACTAAAAATTACATCCTAAATAAGTTCTTAAAAATCAATTTCTGCCATAGAAAATAAACCCGACTTTTCCCGAGTTTTTAAAGTAAAAATTTCGAAAAAAAATAATCTCACAACAATCAACATTTTTGCATTTCAAAGCTTTTTCGAGACGGTAGGCCAAACCCACACACAGTTTGGATCCACTTCATAGCAGCATCAATCAACTTTTCAGATAATCAAAGCTCTTTACCACCAGATCTAAGATACTTAAGCTATGTGAAAAAACAAATCGCTACCGCTGAAAAAACTCAAAACCAAAATTACATCCTTAATAAGTTCTTAAAAAACAAGTTCTGCCATAGAAAATAAACCCGACTTTCCCCGAGTTTTTAAAGTCAAAATTTCGAAAAAAAAAAAATCTCACAACAATCACCATTTTTGCATTTCAAAGCTTTTCAGAGACGGTAGGCCAAAACCACACACAGTTTGGATCCACTTCATAGCAACATCAATCAACTTTTCAGATAATTAAAGTTCTTTACAACCAGGTCTAAGATACTAAAGTTATGTGAAAAAAACAAACGTAAAGTAAAAATTTTGAAAAAAAAAAATCTCACAACAATCAACATTTTTGCATTTCAAAGCCACACAGAGTTTGAATACATTTTATATCAGTATCAATCAACTTTTTCAGATAATCAAAGTTCTTTACAACCAGATCTAAGATACTTAAGTTATGTGAAAAAACAAACCGCAACCTCTGAAAAAACCATAAACTTAAAATTAAATCCTTAATAAGTTCTTAAAAACCAAGTTCTGCCGTAGAAAGTAAAAATTTCGAAAAAAAAAAAAATCTCACAAAAATGAATATTTTTGCATTTCAAAGCTTTACCCAGACGGTAGGCCAAAACCACACAGAGTTTGGATCCACTTTATAGCAGCATCAATCAACTTTTCAGATAATCAATGTTCTGGACAACCAGATCTAAGATACTTAAGTTATGTGAAAAAACAAACCGCAACCTCTGAAAAAACCTTAAAATAAAAATTACATCCTTAATAAATTCTTAAAAACAAGTTCTGCCATAGAAAATAAACCCAACTTTTCCAGAATTTTTAATGTAGAATTTCGAAAAAAAAAATCTCACAACAATCAAC
>NW_022998514.1:0-1245 GCF_900245975.1 Drosophila guanche | reverse complement strand
GGTTTTTTCAGAGGTTGCGCTTTGTATTTTCACATAACTAAAGTATCTTAACTTTGGTTGTAAAAAACTTTGATTATCTGAAAAGTTGATTGATAATTCTATAAAATGGATCCAAACTGTTTGTGGTTTTGGTCTACCGTCTCGGAAAAGCGTTGAAATGCAAAAATGTTGATTGTGTGAGATTTTTTTATTTTTAATCAGTTTTTTCAGAGGTTGCGGTTTGTTTTTTCACATAACTTAAGTATCTTAGATCTCCCTGCAAAAAACTTTGATTATCTAAAAAGTTGATTGATTCAGCTATAAAATGGATCCAAACTCTGTGTGGTTTTGGCCTACCGTCTGGGTAAAGCTTTAAAATGCAAAAATGTTGATTGTTGTGAGATTTTTTTTTCCAAATTTAGACTTTAAAAACTCGGGAAAAGTCGGGTTTATTTTCTATGGCAGAACTTGTTTTTTAGGAACTTATTAAGGAGGTAAGTTTTATCTTAAGGTTTTTCAGAGGTTGCGGTTTCTTTTTTTACATAACTTAAGTATCTTAGATCTGGTTGCAAAAAACTTTGATTATCTGAAAAGTTGATTGATACTGCTATAAAATGGATCCAAACTGTGTGGTTTTGGCCTACAGTCTGGGTAAAGCTTTGAAATGCAAAAATATTGATTTTTGTGATGTATTTTGTACGAACTTTTTACTTTAAAAACTCGAGTTTATTTTCTATGGCAGAATTTGTTTTTTAAGATCTTATTAAGGAAGTAATTTTAGGTTGAAGGTTATTTTCAGAGGTTGCGGTTTGTTTTTTCACATCACTTAAGTATCTTAATTTTGGTTGTAAAAAACCTCGATTATCTGAAAAGTTGATTGATACTGATATAAAATGCATCCAAACTCTGTGTGGTTTTGGCCTACCGTCTGGGTAGAGCTTTGAAATGCAAAAATTTTGATTTTTGTGAGGTATTTTTTACGAAATTTTGACTTTAAAAACTTGGGAAGAATCGGGTTTATTTTCTATGGCAGAACTTTTTTCTTAAGAATTTATTAAGAAAGTAATTTTTTTTTAAGGTTATTTCAGAGGTAGCGATTTGTTTTTTCACATAACTTAAGTATCTTAATTTTGGTTGTAAAAACTTTGATTATCTGAAAAGTTGATTGATGCTGCTATGAAGTGGATCCAAACTGTGTGTGGTTTTTGCCTATCGTCTCGGAAATGAAAAAAATATTGATTGTTGTGAGATTTTTTTTCTTCGAAA
>NW_022998513.1:0-1246 GCF_900245975.1 Drosophila guanche | reverse complement strand
TTGCAACCAGATCTAAGATACTTAAGTTATGTGAAACAACAAACCGAAACCTCTGAAAAAACTTGACTCAAAAAAAGTACAAACTTTGAAAATTCTTAAAAGAAAAGTTCTGTAATAGAAAATAAACCCTAATGTTCCCGAGTTTTTAAAGTCAATATTTCGACAATGAAAATCTCACAACAATCAACATTTTTGCATTGCAGAGCTTTACCTAGACGGTAGGCCAAAACCACACAGAGTTTGGATCCATTTTATAGCAGTATCAATAAACTTTTCAGATAATCAAAGTTTTTTGCAACCAGATCTAAGATACTTAAGTTATGTGAAAAAAAAACCGCAACCTCTGAAAAAACCTTAAACAGAAAAAGTACAAACATTGAAAATTCTTAAAAGAAAAGTTCTGCCATAGAAAATAAACCCTAACGTTCCCGAGTTTTTAAAGTCAATATTTCGACAATAAAAATCTCACAACAATCAGGATTTTTGCATTTCAAATCTTTACCTAGACGGTAGGCCAACCCACACAGAGTTTGGATGCATTTTATAGCAGTATCAATTAACTTTTCAGAGAATCAAAGTTTTTTGCAACCAGATCTAAGATACTTAAGTTATGTGAAAAAAAACCGCAACCTCTGAAAAAACCTTAAACAGAAAAAAGTACAAACATTGAAAATTCTTAAAAGAAAAGTTCTGCCATAGAAAATAAACCCGACTGTTCCCGAGTTTTTAAAGTCAATATTACGACAATAAAAATCTCACAACAATCAACATTTTTGAGCTTTACCTAGACGGTAGGCCAAAACCACACAGAGTTTGGATGCATTTTATAGCAGTATCAATAAACTTTTCAGATAATCAAAGTTTTTTGCAACCAGATCTAAAATACATAAGTTATGTGAAAAAAATCCGCAACCTCTGAAAAAACCTTAAACAGAAAAAGTACAAACATTAAAAATTCTTAAAAGAAAAGTTCTGCCATAGAAAATAAACCCTAATGTTCCCGAGTTTTTAAAGTCAATATTTCTACAATAAAAATCTCACAACCACCAACATTTTTGCATTTCAAATCTTAACCTAGACGGTAGGCCAAAAGCACACACAGTTTGGATCCATTTTATAGCAGTATCAATCAACTTTTCAGATAATCCAAGTTCTTTGCAACCAGATCTAAGATACTTAAGTTATGTGAAAAAACAAACCGCAACCTCTGAAAAAACCTTATACAAAAAAAAAACAAACTTTGAAA
>NW_022998512.1:0-1246 GCF_900245975.1 Drosophila guanche | reverse complement strand
TTTAAGGTTTTTTCAGAGGTTGCGGTTTGTTTTTTCACATAACTTAAGTATCTTAATTTTGCTTGTAAAAAACTTTGATTATCTGAAAAGTTGATTGATACTGCTATAAAATGCATCCAAACTCTGTGTGGTTTTGGCCTGCCGTCTGGGTGAACCTTTAAAATGCAAAAATGTTGATTGTTGTGAGATTTTTTTTTTTACAAATTTTGACTTTAAAAACTTGGGAAAAGTCGGGTTTATTTTCTATGGCAGAACTTGTTTTTAGGAACTTATTAAGGTTGTAGATTTTAGTTTAAGGTTTTTTCAGAGGTTGCGGTTTGCTTTTTCTCATAACTTAAGTATATTAATTTTGGTTGTAAAAAACTTTGATTATCTGAAAAGTTGATTGCTACTGCTATAAAATGGATCCAAACTCCGTGTGGTTTTGGCCTACCGTCTGGGTTAAGCTTTGAAATGCAAAAATGTTGATTTTTGTGAGGTATATTGTACGAAATTTTGACTTTAAAAACTGGGGTTTATTTTCTATGTCAGAACTTGTTTTTTAAGAACTAGGTAAGTAAGTAATTTTAAGTTTAAGGTTTTTTCAGAGGTTGCGGTTTGTTTTTTCACATAACTTAAGTATCTTAATTTTGCTTGTAAAAAACTTTGATTATCTGAAAAGTTGATTGATACTGCTATAAAATGCATCCAAACTCTGTGTGGTTTTGGCCTGCCGTCTGGGTGAACCTTTAAAATGCAAAAATGTTGATTGTTGTGAGATTTTTTTTTTCCCAAATTTTGACTTTAAGAACTCGGGAAAAGTCGGGTTTATTTTCTATGGCAGAACTTGTTTTTTAGGATCTAGCAATTTTGTAATTTTTACTTTAAGGTTTATTCAGAGGTTGCGATTTGTGAGAAACCAAACTCTGTGTGGTTTTGGCCTACCGTCTCGGAAAAGCTTTGAAATGCTAAAATGTGGATTGTTGTGAGATTTTTTTTTTCGAAATTTTTACTTTAAAAACTCGGGAGAAGTCGGTTTTATTTTCTATGCCAGAACTTGTTTTTTAAGAACTAGCAATTTTGTAATTTTTAGTTTAAGGTTTTTTCAGAGGTTGCGGTTTGTTTTTTCATATAACTTAAGTATCTAAGATCTGGTTGCAAAAAACTTTGACTATCAGAAAAGTTGATTGATTCTGCTATAAAATGGATCCAAACTCTGTGTGGTTTTGGCCTACCGTCTGGGTAAAGCTTTGAAATGGAAAAATGT
>NW_022998511.1:0-1246 GCF_900245975.1 Drosophila guanche | reverse complement strand
TGCATTTCAAAGCTTTTCCGAGACGGTAGGCCAAAACCACAAACAGTTTGGATCCATTTAATAGCAGTATCAATCAACTTTTTAGATAATCAAGGTTTTTTACAACCAAAATTAAGATACTTAAGTTATGTGAAAAACCAACCGCAACATCTGAAAAAACCTTAAACTAAAAATTACTTCCTTAATAAGTTCCTAAAAAACAAGTTCTGCCAAAGAAGAAAAAACCCGAGTTTTTAAAGTCAAAATTTCGTACAAAATACCTCACAAAAATGAACATTTTTGCATTTTAAAGCTTTACCCAGACGGTAGGCCAAAACCACACAGAGTTTGGATCCATTTAATAGCAGTATCAATCAACTTTTCAGATAATCAAAGTTTTTTACATCCAAAATTAAGATACTTAAGTTATGTGAAAAACCAACCGCAACATCTGAAAAAACCTTAAACTAAAAATTACTTCCTTAATAAGTTCCTAAAAAACAAGTTCTGCCAAAGAAAATAAACCCAACTTTTCCCGAGTTTTTAAAGTAAAAATATCGGNCTAAAAATTACTTCCTTAATAAGTTCCTAAAAAACAAGTTCTGCCAAAGAATATAAACCCAACTTTTCCCGAGTTTTTAAAGTAAAAATATCGGAAAAAAAAATCTCACATCAATTAACATTTTTGCATTTCAAAGGCTTATCCAGACGGTAGGCCAAAACCACTCAGTTTGGATCCATTTTATAGCAGTATCAATCAACTTTTCAGATAATCAAAGTTTTTTACAAACAAAATTAAGATACTTAAGTTATGTGAAAAAACGAACCACAACCTCTGAAAAAACCTTAAACTTAAAATGACTTTCTTAATAAGTTCTTAAAAAACAAGTTCTGCCATAGAAAAAAAACACGAGTTTTTAAGGTCAAAATTTCGTACAAAATACCTCACAAAAATGAACATTTTTGCATTTTAAAGCTTTACCCAGACGGTAGGCCAAAACCACACAGAGTTTGAATCCATTTAATAGCAGTATCAATCAACTTTTCAGATAATCAAAGTTTTTTACATCCAAAATTAAGATACTTAAGTTATGTGAAAAAACGAACCGCAACCTCTGAAAAAACCTTAAACTAAAAATTACAAAATTGCTAGTTCTTAAAAAACAAGTTCTGCCATAGAAAATAAAACCAACTTTTCCCGAGTTTTTAAAGTCAAAAATTCGAAAAAAAAAACAAATCTCACAACAATCCACATTTTTGCATTTCA
>NW_022998510.1:0-1246 GCF_900245975.1 Drosophila guanche | reverse complement strand
ACTATCAGAAAAGTTGATTGATTCTGCTATAAAATGGATCCAAACTCTGTGTGGTTTTGGCCTACCGTCTGGGTAAAGCTTTGAAATGCAAAAATGTTGATTTTTGTGAGGTATATTGTACGAAATATTGACTTTAAAAAATAAGGTTTATTTTCTATGGCAGAACTTGTTTTTTAAGAACTTATTAAGGAAGTAATTTGAAGTTTAAGGTTTTTTCAGAGGTTGCGGTTTGTTTTTTTACATAACTTAAGTATCTTAGATCTGGTTGCAAAAAACTTTGATTATCTGAAAAGTTGATTGATACTGCTATAAAATGGATCCAAACTCTGTGTGATTTTGGCCTACCGTCTCGGAAAAGCTTTGAAATGCAAAAATGTGGATTGTTGTATGATTTTTTTTCGAAATTTTTACTTTAAAAACTCGGGAGAAGTCGGTTTTATTTTCTATGCCAGAACTTGTTTTTTAAGAACTAGCAATTTTTTAATTTGTAGTTTAAGGTTTTTTCAGAGGTTGCGGTTTGTTTTTTCACATAACTTAAGTATCTAACATCTGGTTGCGAAAAACTTTGACTATCAGAAAAGTTGATTGATTCTGCTATAAAATGGATCCAAACTCTGTGTGGTTTTGGCCTACCGTCTGGGTAAAGCTTTGAAATGCAAAAATGTTGATTTTTGTGAGGTATATTGTACTAAATTTGGACTTTAAAAACTCGGGTTTATTTTCTACGGCAGAACTTGTTTTTTAAGAACTTATTAAGGAAGTAATTTTAAGTTTACGGTTTTTTCAGAGGTTGCGGTTTGTTTTTTTACATAACTTAAATATCTTAGATCTGGTTGCAAAATACTTTGATTGTCGGAAAAGTTGATTGATACTGCTATAAAATGGATCCAAACTCTGTGTGGTTTTGGCCTACCGTCTGGGTAAAGCTTTGAAATGCAAAAATGTTGATTTTTGTGAGGTATATTGTACGAAATATTGACTTTAAAAAATAAGGTTTATTTTCTATGGCAGAACTTGTTTTTTAAGAACTAGCAATTTTTTAATTTGTAGTTTAAGGTTTTTTCAGAGGTTGCGGTTTGTTTTTTTACATAACTTAAGTATCTTAGATCTGGTTGCAAAAAACTTTGACTATCAGAAAAGTTGATTGATTCTGCTATAAAATGGATCCAAACTCTGTGTGGTTTTGGCCTACCGTCTGGGTAAAGCTTTGAAATGCAAAAATGTTGATTTTTGTGAGGTATATTGT
>NW_022998509.1:0-1247 GCF_900245975.1 Drosophila guanche | reverse complement strand
TTATTAAGGAAGTAACCGTTAGTTTACGGTTTTTTCAGAGGTTGCGGTTTGTTTTTTCACATAACTTGAGGATCTTAATTTTGGTTGTAAAAAACTTTAATTATCTAAAAGTTGATTGATTCTGCTATAAAATGGATCCAAACTGTTTGTGGTTTTGGCCTACCATCTTGGAAAAGCTTTGAAATGCAAAAATGTTGATTGTTGTGAGATTTTTCGTTTTCGAAATTTTTACTTTAAAAACTCGAGTTTATTTTCTATGTCAGAACTTGTTTTTTAAGAACTTATTAAGGAAGAAATATTTGGTTTAATGTTTATTCAGAGGTTTCGGTTTGTTTTTTCACATAACTTAAGTATCTTAGATCTGGTTGTAAAAAACTTTGATTATCTGAAAAGTTGATTGATTCTGCTATAAAATGGATCCAAACTCTTTGTGGTTTTGGCCTTCCGTCTGGGTAAAGCTTCAAAATGCAAAAATGTTGATTTTTGTGAGGTATTTTGTACGAAATTTAGACTTTAAAAACTCGGGTTTATTTTCTATGGCAGAACTTGTTTTTTAAGAACTTATTAAGGAAGTTATTTTAAGCTTAAGGTTTTTTCAGAGGTTGCGGTTTGTTTTTTCACATGACTTAAGTATCTTAATTTTGGTTGTAAAAAACTTTGATTATCTGAAAAGTTGATTGATACTGCTATAAAATGGATCCAAACTGTTTGTTGTTTTGGCCTACCGTCTGGGTAAAGCTTTGAAATGCAAAAATGTTGATTGATGTGAGATTTTTTTTTTGATATTTTTACTTTAAAAAATCGGGAAAAGTCGGGTTTATTTTCAATGGCAGAACTTGTTTTTTAGGAACTTATTAAGGATGTAATTTTTAGTTTAGGGTTTTTTCAGAGGTTGCGGTTTGTTTTTTCACATAACTTAAGTATCTTAATTTTGGTTGTCAAAAACTTTGATTATCTGTAAAGTTGATTGATTCTGTCATAAAATGGATCCAAACTCTTTGTGGTTTTGGTTTCATCTAAGTTAAGCTTTGAAATGCAAAAATGTTGATTTTTGTGATGTATTTTGTACGAAATTTAGACTTTGAAAACTCGGGTTTATTTTCTATGGCAGAACTTGTTTTTTAAGAACTTATTAAGGCAGTAATTTGTGGTTTAATGTTTTTTCAGAGGTTTCGGTTTGTTTTTCCACATAACTTAAGTATCTTAGATCTGGTTGCAAAAAACTTTGATTATCTGAAAAGTTGATT
>NW_022998508.1:0-1248 GCF_900245975.1 Drosophila guanche | reverse complement strand
GCATAGAAGAAGATCACAGTAGACTTCATTATATCATTTCATCAGGATACTAGGAACGATAGTTCTGAGTAAATTGGTTCTATACCTAGTAGCGAAGATGAATGACCTTTATTCTCTCGAGATTAGTTGAGACTTGTTCAGACTGGAGAATTCGGTCCTGTTCCTCCTTTTCTCGAAAGGATCATCACCCAAATTGTCTTTTCTTTCTTTCTGCTTACGGACTTAAGGTTATAACGAAAGTGTAGTTCTCTTTTGTAGTGACCAGACGTGTTTTTGTTTTGCGCTCCGTATTTTCCTTTATATTTTGAATAAACACCGGGTTTTATTTCGAAATAATTCTTCTATAATTATTGAATAGCTTGCCGCTTTTCTTAACTATCTTAATACGCGAGTGCATGCCTATTACTTTGTTTAAAATTAAAATCGTATTAATTTGTGCGTCGGTTAGTTGTGTGTTTGTGCTTTTTCTTGTTGTAAGTACGCCCTCACTATTAACCGCTCTCTCTTGTAGTTGCGCTTCTGTCTTTCACTCTATAGCTCGAGTAACTGTTCTCCCTCTCTCGCTCTCAATACTTTCTGTGCAGTGGCGTGCGCTCACTGTTTTAGCTGCCGCTGCGCTTGTTCTTCTCTCCTCTCTGCGCTCAACTGTTTTCGATCCCGCTTTAAACTTTTCTTTAAGCAATTGGTCGGCACACTGGTCCCATTGCTATTTGTTTTGTGAAAATAATTTTTATTTATTTTAGTTATTTTATTTATTTATATATTCAAAATAAATAATAAAATAATGGAATACTTGGTTGTGTGCTCCGCTAAGGCTTGCAAAAAGCAGATCATCCCTTGCTGGCTCTGCGATAACGTAGTGCACGCAAAATGTATTGGGTTCTCAGGCCTCGTGGGTGACGCAATTTCGAAGCGTAATGGTCTGCATTACAGTTGCGAGGCATGTCGGTCTATCGAGAATGACATGGTCACGTTTATGAGGCAGACGCGAAAGGGCTTTAAGGAGCTGACCGTGGACTTTAAAAAGCACCAAAGCGGCAAGTTTTTGGCTCTCGGCTTGCCCCTGACCTCACATCTAATGATGTAACTGCTTTTATACAAAGCAAAATAAAAGCCGTTGGCTTAAAGGTGGAGAAGTTTAATTTCTCATATGCCAGGGAGATATCCTCTTTCAAGATTAGCGTGTCTCCAACTCATTTCGGGACCATTTGCTCTTCCAAATTTTGGCCAGAGCACCTGGTTGTGAAA
>NW_022998507.1:0-1248 GCF_900245975.1 Drosophila guanche | reverse complement strand
TAGTTCTTAAAAAACAAGTTCTGCCATAGAAAATAAACCCGACTTTTCCCGAGTTTTTAAAGTCAAAATTTCGAAAAAAAAAATCTCACAACAATCAACATTTTTGCATTTCAAAGCTTTACCCAGACGGTAGGCCAAAACCACACAGAGTTTGGATCCATTTTATAGCAGTATCAATCAACTTTTCAGATAATCAAAGTTTTTTACAACCAAAATTAAGATACTTAAGTTATGTGAAAAATAAACCCCCACAACCTCTGAAAAAACCTTAAACTAAAAATTACAAAATTGCTAGTTCTTAAAAAACAAGTTCTGCCATAGAAAATAAACCCGACTTTTCCCGAGTTTTTAAAGTCAAAATTTCGAAAAAAAAAATCTCACAACAATCAACATTTTTGCATTTCAAAGCTTTACCCAGACGGTAGGCCAAAACCACACAGAGTTTGGATCCATTTTATAGCAGTATCAATCAACTTTTCAGATAATCAAAGTTTTTTACAACCAAAATTAAGATACTTAAGTTATGTGAAAAATAAACCCCCACAACCTCTGAAAAAACCTTAAACTAAAAATAACATCCTTAATCAATTCTTAAAAAACAAGTTATGCCATAGAAAATAAACCAGACTTTTCCCGAGATTTTAAAGTAAAAATTTCGAAAAAAAAAAACTCTCACAACAATGAACAATTTAGCATATCAAAGCTTTACCCAGACGGTAGGCCAAAACCACACAGAGTTTGGATCCATTTTATAGCAGTATCAATCAACTTTAAGATACTTAAGTTATATGAAAAAACAAACCGCAACCTCTGAAAAAACCTTAAAATAAAAATAACATCCTTAATAAATTCTTAAAAAAAAGTTCTGCCATAGAAAATCAACCCGACTTTTCCCGAGTTTTTAAAGTAAAAATTTGGACAAAAAATCTCACAACAATCAACATTTTTGCATATCAAAGCTTCACCCAGACGGTAGGCCAAACACACACCGAGTTTGGATCCTAATTTTTTTTTTTTAATGTCTGGACGTTTATTTGCTATGACTGCAACATCCAGTGGCCCATGCGACACCAAGCCAAAGCCTGTTACGCGCGGAACACAGCAGTACGCAGCAGTACGAATCAACTTTTCAGATAATCAAAGTTTTTTACAACCAAAATTAAGATACTTAAGTTATGTGAAAAAACAAACCGCAACCTCTGAAAAAACCTTAAACTAAAAATAACATCCTTAATAAATTCCTAAAAA
>NW_022998506.1:0-1248 GCF_900245975.1 Drosophila guanche | reverse complement strand
TACAAAACAAGTTCTGCCATAGAAAATAAACCCGAGTTTTTAAAGTCAAAATTTCGTACAAAATACCTCACAAAAATCAACATTTTTGCATTTCAAAGCTTTACCCAGACGGTAGGCCAAAACCACACAGAGTTTGGATCCATTTTATAGCAGAATCAATCAACTTTTCAGATAATCAAAGTTTTTTGCAATCAGATCTAAGATACTTAAGTTATGTGAAAAAAAAAACCGCAACCTCTGAAAAAACCTTAAACTAAAACATGCAAAATTGCTAGTTCTTAAAAAACAAGTTCTGCCACAGAAAATAAACCCGACTTTTCCCGAGTTTTTAAAGTAAAAATTTCGATAACAAAAAATCTCACAACAATCAACATTTTTGCATTTCAAAGCTTTACCCAGACGGTAGGCCAAAACCACACAGAGTTTGGATCCATTTTATAGACGTATCAATCAACTTCTCAGATAATCAAGGTTTTTTACAACCAAAATTAAGATACTCAAGTTAGGTGAAAAAAGCAAACCGCAACCTCTGAAAAAACCGTAAACTAAAGGTTACTTCCTTAATAAGTTCTTAAAAAACAAGTTCATAGAAAATAAACCCGACTTTTCCCGAGTTTTTAAAGTAAAAATTTCGAAAAATAAAAATCTCACAACAATCAACATTTTTGCATTTCAAAGCTTTACCCAGACGGTAGGCCAACACCACACAGAGTTTGGATCCATTTTGTAGCAGTATCAATCAACTTTTCAGATAATCAAAGTTTTTTACAACCAAAATTAAGATACTCAAGTTATGTGAAAAAACAAACCGCAACCTCTGAAAAAACCGTA
Organism: Drosophila guanche; assembly: GCF_900245975.1. Taxonomy (NCBI): domain Eukaryota; kingdom Metazoa; phylum Arthropoda; class Insecta; order Diptera; family Drosophilidae; genus Drosophila; species Drosophila guanche. The sequence goes on along the minus strand of NW_022998506.1, from coordinate 417 downwards.
AACTAAAAGTTACTTTCTTAATAAGTTCTTAAAAAACAAGTTCTGCCATTGAAAATAAACCCTACTTTTCCCGAGTTTTTAAAGTAAAAATTTCGAAAACAAAAAATCTCACAACAATCAACATTTTTGCATTTCAAAGCTTTACCCAGACGGTAGGCCAAAACCACACAGAGTTTGGATCCATTTTATAGCAGTATCAATCAACTTTTCAGATAATCAAAGTTTTTTACAACCAAAATTAAGATACTCAAGTTATGTGAAAAAACAAACCGCAACCTCTGAAAAAACCGTAAACTAAAGGTTACTTCCTTAATAAGTTCTTAAAAAACAAGTTCTGCCATAGAAAATAAACCCGACTTTTCCCGAGTTTTTAAAGTAAAAATTTCGAAAACAAAAAATCTCACAACAATCAACATT
>NW_022998505.1:0-1248 GCF_900245975.1 Drosophila guanche | reverse complement strand
TTTAAGGTTTTTTCAGAAGTTGCGGTTTGTTTTCTCACATAACTTAAGTATCTTAATTTTCGTTGTAAAAAAATTTGATTATCTGAAAAGTTGATTGATACTGCTATAAAATTGGTCCAAACTCTGTGTGGTTTTGGCCTACCGTCTCAGAAAAGCTTCAAAATGCAAAAATGTGGAATGTTGTGAGATTTTTTTTTTTCGATTTTTTTACTTTTTTCAGAAGTTGCGGTTTGTTTTCTCACATAACTTAAGTATCTTAATTTTCGTTGTAAAAAACTTTTATTCTCTGAAAAATTGATTGATACTGCTATAAAATGGATCCAAACTCTGTGTGGTTTTGGCCTACCGTCTCGGAAAAGCTTTGAAATGCAAAAATGTTGATTGTTGTGAGATTTTTTTTTTCTAAATTTGTACTTTAAAAACTTGGGTTTATTTTCTATGCCAGAATTTGTTTTTTAAGAACTTATTAAGAAAGTAATTTTAAGTTTAAGGTTTTTTCAGAGGTTGCGGTTTGTTTCTTCACATAACTTAAGTATCTTAATTTTGGTTGTAAAAAACTTTGATTATCTGAAAAGTTGATTGATACTGGTATAAAATGGATCCAAAATCTGTGTGGTTTTGGCCTACCGTCCCGGAAAAGCTTTGAAATTCAAAAATGTGGAATGTTGTGAGATTTTTTTTTTCGATATCTTTAATTGTTTTCAGAAGTTGCGGTTTGTTTTCTCACATAACTTAAGTATCTTAATTTTCGTTGTAAAAAACTTTGATTATCTGAAAAGTTGATTGATACTGCTATAAAATTGATCCAAACTCTGTGTGGTTTTGGCCTACCGTCTGGGTAAAGCTTTGAAATGCAAAAATGTTGATTGTTGTGAGATTTTTTGTTTTCGAAATTTCGGAAAAGTCGGGTTTATTTTCTATGGCAGAAATTGTTTTTTAAGAACTAACAATTTTGTAATTTTTTGTTGAATGTTTTTTAAGAGGTTGCGGTTTTTTTTTCACATAACTTAAGTATCTAGGATCTGGTTGCAAAAAACTTTGATTATCTGAAAAGTTGATTGATTCTGCTATAAAATGGATCCAAACTCTGTGTGGATTTGGCCTACCGTCTGGGTAGAGCTTTGAAATGCAAAAATGTTGATTGTTGTGAGATTTTTTTTTTCGAAATTTGTACTTTAAAAACTTGGGTTTATTTTCTATGCCAGAACTTGTTTTTTTAAAAACTTATTAAGGAAGTAATTTTAAGTT
>NW_022998504.1:0-1248 GCF_900245975.1 Drosophila guanche | reverse complement strand
CAAAGCGTTTCCGAGACGGTAGCCCAAAATCACACAGAGTTTGGATCCTTTTCATAGCAGTATCAATCAACTTTTCAGATAATCAAAGTTTTCTGCAACCAGATCTAAGATACTTAACTTAGGTAAAAAAACAAACCGCAATCTCTGAAAAAACCTTAAACTAAAAATTACAACCTTAATAAGTTTCTAAAAAAAGCAAGTTCTGCCATAGAAAATAAACCCGACTTTTCCCGAGTTTTTAAAGTAAAAAATCGAAAAAAAAAATCTCACAACAATCAACATTTTTGCATTTCAAAGCTTTACCCAGACGGTAGGCCAAAACCACAAACAGTTTGGATCCATTTTATAGCAGTATCAATCAACTTTTCAGATAATCAAAGTTTTTTGCAACCAGATCTAAGATACTTAAGTTATGTGAAAAAACAATCCGAAACCTCTGAAAAAACATTAAAACACAAATTACTTCCTTAATAAGTTCTTAAAAAACAAGTTCTGCCATAGAAAATAAACCCGAGTTTTTAAAGTTTCGAAAACAAAAAATCTCACAACAATCAACATTTTTGCATTTCAAAGCTTTTCCGAAATGGTAGGATAAAACCACAAACAGTTTGGATCCATTTTATAGCAGTATCAATCAACTTTTCAGATAATCGAAGTTTTTTGCAACCAGATCTAAGATACTTAAGTTATGGGAAAAAACAAACCGCAATCTCTGAAAAAACCTTAAACTAAAAATTACATCCTTAATAAGTTCCTAAAAAACAAGTTCTGCCCTAGAAAATAAACCCGACTTTTCCCGAGTTTTTAAAGTAAAAATATCGAAAAAAAAAAATCTCACATCAATCAACATTTTTACATTTCAAAGCTTTACCCAGACGGTAGGCCAAAACCACAAACAGTTTGGATCCATTTTATAGCAGTATTAATCAACTTTTCAGATAATCAAAGTTTTTTGCAACCAGATCTAAGATACTTAAGTTATGTGAAAAAACAAACCGAAACCTCTGAAAAAACATTAAAACACAAATTACTTCCTTAATAAGTTCTTAATACTCTGGACGTTGATATGCAATGACTGCACCATCAAGTGGCCCATGCGACACCAAGCCAAAGCCTGTTACGCGCGGAACCTAGCAGAACGCAGCCCTCCTCCCGCCCAACCGACCGAGGGGCGCTGCCGCATGACGCGCGGCGCGATTAACCGAACCGGTCGCGAGCATGCAGGAAAGATAGATGTTAGGCTAATAT
>NW_022998503.1:0-1249 GCF_900245975.1 Drosophila guanche | reverse complement strand
AAGTTATGTGAAAAACCAACCGCAACATCTGAAAAAACCTTAAACTAAAAATTACTTCCTTAATAAGTTCCTAAAAAACAAGTTCTGCCAAAGAAAATAAACCCAACTTTTCCCGAGTTTTTAAAGTAAGAATATCGAAAAAAAAAATCTCACATCAATCAACATTTTTGCATTTCAAAGGCTTTTCCAGACGGTAGGCCAAAACCACTCAGTTTGGATCCATTTTATAGCAGTATCAATCAACTTTTCAGATAATCAAAGTTTTTTACAACCAAAATTAAGATACTTAAGTTATGTGAAAAAAACGAACCGCAACCTCTGAAAAAACCTTAAACTAAAAATTACAAAATTGCTAGTTCTTAAAAAAACAAGTTCTGCCATAGAAAATAAAACCAACGTTTCCCAAGTTTTTAAAGTCAAAATTTCGATAAAAAAAATCTAACAACAATCCACATTTTTGCATTTCAAAGCTTTTCCGAGACGGTAGGCTAAAACCACACAGAGTTTGGATCCATTTTATAGCAGAATCAATCAACTTTTTAGATAATCAAGGTTTTTTACAACCAAAATTAATATACTTAAGTTATGTGAAAAAACAAACCGCAACCTATGAAAAATGAAAGTAATCAAAGTTCTTTACAACCAGGTCTAAGATGGTTAAGTTATGTGAAAAAACAAACCGCTACTTCTAAAAAACCTTAAACAAAAAAGTAACAAACTTTGAAAATTTTTAAAAGAAAAGTTCTTCAATAGAAAATAAACCCGACTTTTCCCGAATTTTTAAAGTCAAAATTTCGTAAAAAATACCTCACAAAAATCAACATGTTTGCATTTCAAAGCTTTACCCAGACGGTAGGCCAAAACCACACAGAGTTTTGATCCACTTGATAGCAGTATCAATCAACTTTTCAGTTAATCAAAGTTTTTTACAACCAAAATTAAGATACTTAAGTTATGTAAAAAAAAACAAACCGCAACCTCTGAAAAAACCTTAAACTTAAAATTACTTTCTTAATAAGTTCTTAAAAAACAAGTTCTGCCATAGAAAATAAAAACCCGAGTTTTTAAAGTCAAAATTTCGTACAAAATACCTCACAAAAATGAACATTTTTGCATTTTAAAGCTTTACCCAGACGGTAGGCCAAAACCACACAGAGTTTGGATCCATTTTATAGCAGAATCAATCAACTTTTCAGATAATCAAAGTTTTTTACAACCAAAATTAAGATACTTAAGTTATGTGAAAAAC
>NW_022998502.1:0-1249 GCF_900245975.1 Drosophila guanche | reverse complement strand
GGGGGGGGGGGGGTGGTTTAAAGTCGGCAGAGGCAGGAGGTCGGCAGAGGCAGAGGCCGTGTGAAGCAGAGTGTGAATGAGAGAATGTGAAAAGAACAACAAAAGCTGCAGGACAGTGTTTGTTTAGCCACTGCTAATTAATTTATTCTTTCTGGCTATAATAATGATCCAATCGGATCCCAATTTATTGATCTGATAGATATGACCATTAACTACAGAATGGCGTTTTTAGTTTTCTTCTATCTTTAAAACTGTAGATTTGGGAGGTTTTCGCCTTTTTGCGGGGGCGGAATGGGGCGGGGCACATTTTTTAAATACACTTGTAACAGTGTGAGCATACAGAAGTCTGGATGCAAAATTTGGTAGCTCTAGCTTTTATAGTCTCTGAGATTTAGGTGCTCAACAAGACGGACGGACAGACGGAAGGACAGACGGACAGACGGACAGACAGACAGGGCTCAATCGACTCGGCTATTGATGGTGATCAAGAATATATACACTTTATGGGGTCGGAAACGATTCCTTCTGTGTGTTACATACATTAACTTTGCGCACAAATACAATATACCCTATTTACTCTTCGAGTACCGGGTATAAAACAAATATAAGCTGCGTGAGGGGGGAGGGGGTGGTTTAAAGTCGGCAGAGGCAGGAGGGTGGGCAGAGGCAGAGGCCGTGTGAAGCAGAGTGTGAATGAGAGAATGTGAAAAGAACAACAAAAGCTGCAGGACAGTGTGGGTTTAGCCACTGCTAATTAATTTCTTCTTTCTGGCTATAATAATGATCCAATCGGATCCCAATTTATTGATCTGATAGATATGACCATTCCCTACAGAAATGCGTTTTTAGTTTTCTTCTATCTTTAAATTGTAGATTTGGGAGGTTTTCGCCCTTTTGCGGGGGCGGAATGGGGCGGGGCACATTTTTTAAATACACTTGTAACAGTGTGAGCATACAGAAGTCTGGATGCAAAATTTGGTGCCTCTAGCTTTTATAGTCTCTGAGATTCAGGTGCTCAACAAGACGGAAGGACAGACGGAAGCACAGACGGACGGACAGACAGGGCTCAATCGACTCGGCTATTGATGGTGATCAAGAATATATACACTTTATGGGGTCGGAAACGATTCCTTCTGTGTGTTACATACATTAACTTTGTGCACAAATACAATATACCCTAATTACTCTTCGAGTACCGCGTATAAAACAAATATAAGCTGTGTGAGGGGGGGGGGGGGGGGTTTAAAGT
>NW_022998501.1:0-1249 GCF_900245975.1 Drosophila guanche | reverse complement strand
CCTTAAACTAAAAATTATAACCTTAATAAGTTCCTAAAAAACAAGTTCTGCCATAGAAAATAAACCCGACTTTTCCCGAGTTTTTAAAGTAAAAATATCGAAAAAAAAAAAATCTCACATCAATCAACATTTTTGCATTTCAAAGCTTAACCCAGACGGTAGGCCAAAACCATTGGATCCATTTTATAGCAGTAGCAATAAACTTTTCAGATAATCAAAGTTTTTTACAACCAAAATTAAGATACTTAAGGTATGTGGAAAAACAAAGCGCAACCTCTGAAAAAACCCTAAACTTAAAATTACTTACTTACCTAGTTCTTAAAAAACAAGTTCTGCCATAGAAAATAAACCCGAGTTTTTAAAGTCAAAATTTAGTACAATATACCTCACAAAAATGAACATTTTTGCATTTCAAAGCTTTACCCAGACGGTAGGCCAAAACCACACAGAGTTTGGATCCATTTTATAGCAGAATCAATCAACTTTTCTGATAGTCAAAGTTTTTTTGCAACCAGATCTTAGATACTTAAGTTATGTGCAAAAACAAACCGCAACCTCTAAAAAAACCTTAAACTAAAAATTACAAAATTGCTAGTTCTTAAAAAACAAGTTCTGGCATAGAAAATAAAACCGACTTCTCCCGAGTTTTTAAAGTGAAAATTTCGAAAAAACATTCACAACAATCCACATTTTTGCATTTCAAAGCTTTTCCGAAACGGTAGGCCAAAACCACACAGAGTTTGGATCCATTTTATAGCTGTATCAATCAACTTTTCAGATAATCAAAGTTTTTTGCAACCAGATCTAAGATACTTAAGGTTTGTAAAAAAACAAACCGCAACCTCTGAAAAAACCTTAAACTAAAAATTACAACCTAAATAAGTTCCTAAAAAACAAGTTCTGCCATAGAAAATAAACCCGACTTTTCCCGAGTTTTTAAAGTAAAAATATCGAAAAAAAAATCGCACATCAATCCACATTTTTGCATTTCAAAGCTTAACCCAGACGGTAGGCCAAAACAACAAACAGTTTGGATCCATTTTTTGCAGGATCAATCAACTTTTCGGATAATCAAAGTTTTTTACAACCAAAATTAAGATACTTAAGTTATGTGAAAAAACAAACCGCAACCTCTGAAAAAACCTTAAACCTAAAATAACTTCCTTAATAAGTTCTTAAAAAACAAGTTCTGCCATAGAAAATAAACCCGAGTTTTCAAAGTCAAAATTTCGTACAAAATACATCACAA
>NW_022998500.1:0-1249 GCF_900245975.1 Drosophila guanche | reverse complement strand
TTCAGATGTTGCGGTTGGTTTTTCACATAACTTAAGTATCTTAATTTTGGTTGTAAAAAACTTTGATTATCTGAAAAGTTGATTGATTCTGCTATAAAATGGATCCAAACTCTGTGTGGGTTTGGCCTACCGTCTCGGTAAAGCTTTAAAATGCAAAAATGTTCATTTTTGTGAGGTATTTGGACGAAATTTTTACTTTAAAAACTCGGGTTTATTTTCTATGGCAGAACTTTTTTTTTTAAGAACTTATTAAGAAAGTAATTTTAAGTTTAAGGTTTTTTCAGAGGTTGTGGTTTGTTTTTTCACATAACTTAAGTATCTTAATTTTGGTTGTAAAAAACTTTGATTATCTGAAAAGTTGATTGATACTTCTATAAAATGGATCCAAACTGTGTGGTTTTGGCCTACCGTCTGGGTAAAGCTTTGAAATGCAAAAATGTTGATTGATGTGAGATTTTTTTTTTTCGATATTTTTACTTTAAAAACTCGGGAAAAGTTTTGTTTATTTTCTATGGAAGAACTTTTCTTTTAAGAACTTATTAAGGAAGTAATTTTTAGTTTAAGGTTTTTTCAGAGGTTGTGGTTTGTTTTTTCACATAACTTAAGTATCTTAATTTTGGTTGTAAAAAACCTTGATTATCTAAAAAGTTGATTGATACTGCTAGTAAATGGATCCAAACTGTTTGTGGTTTTGGCCTACCGTCTCGGAAAAGCTTTGAAATGCAAAAATGTTGATTGTTGTGAGATTTTTTTTCCTTCGAAATTTTGACTTTAAAAACTCGGGAAAAGTCGGTTTTATTTTCTATGGCAGAACTTGTTTTTTAAGAACTTGTAATTTTGTAATTTTTATTTTAAGGTTTTTTCAGATGTTGCGGTTGGTTTTTCACATAACTTAAGTATCTTAATTTTGGTTGTAAAAAACTTTGATTATCTGAAAAGTTTATTGATTCAGCTATAAAATGGATCCAAACTCTGTGTGGGTTTGGCCTACCGTCTCGGTAAAGCTTTGAAATGCAAAAATGTTGATTGATGTAAGATTTTTTTTTTTTTCGATATTTTTACTTTAAAAACTCGGGAAAAGTTGGGTTTATTTTCTTTGGCAGAACTTGTTTTTTAGGAACTTATTAAGGAAGTTATTTTTAGTTTAAGGTTTTTTCAGATGTTGCGGTTGGTTTTTCACATAACTTAAGTATCTTAATTTTGGTTGTAAAAAACTTTGATTATCTGAAAAGTTGATTGATTCTGCTAT
>NW_022998499.1:0-1249 GCF_900245975.1 Drosophila guanche | reverse complement strand
AAATCTCACAACAATCCACATTTTTGCATTTCAAAGCTTTACCCAGACGGTAGGCCAAAACCACACAGAGTTTGGATCCATTTTATAGCAGTATCAATCAACTTTTCAGATAATCAACGTTTTTTACAACCAAAATTAAGATACTTAAGTTATTTGATAAAACAAACCGCAACCTCTGAAAAAACCTTAAACTAAAAATTACTTCCTTAATAAGTTCTTAAAAAACAAGTTCTGCCATAGAAAATAAATCAGACTTTTCCCGAGTTTTTAAAGTCAAAATTTCGAAAAAAAAATCTCACAACAATAAACATTTTTGCATTTCAAAGCTTTACCCAGACGGTAGGCCAAAACCACACAGAGTTTGGATCCATTTTATAGCAGTATCAATCAACTTTTCAGATAATCAAAGTTTTATACAACCAAAATTAAGATATTTAAGTTATTTGAAAAAACAAACCGCAACCTCTGAAAAAACCTTAAACTGAAAAGTTACTTCCTTAATAAGTTCTTTAAAAAAACAAGTTCTGCCATAGAAAATAAACCCGACTTTCCCCTAGTTTTTTAAGTAAAAATTTCGAAAACAAAAAATCTCACAACAATCAACATTTTTGCATTTCAAAGCTTTACCCAGACGGTAGGCCAATACCACACAGAGTTTGGATCCATTTTATAGCAGAATCAATCAACTTTTCAGATAATCAAAGTTTTTTACAACCAAAATTAAGATACTTAAACTGAAAAAATCTCACAACAATCAACATTTTTGCATTTCAAAGCTTTACCCAGACGGTAGGCCAAAACCACACAGAGTTTGGATCCATTTTATAGCAGTATCAATCAACTTTTCAGATAATCACAGTTTTTTACAACCAAAATTAAGAAACTTAAGTTATATGAAAAAACAAACCGCAACCTCTGAAAAAACCTTAACCTAAAAACTACAAAATTGCTAATTCTTAAAAAACAAGTTCTTCCATAGAAAATAAACCCGACTTTTCCCGAGTTTTTAAAGTAAAAATTTCGAAAACAAAAAATCTCACAACAATCAAGATTTTTGCATTTCAAAGCTTTACCCAGACGGTAGGCCAAAACCACAAAGAGTTTGGATCCATTTTATAGCAGTATCAATCAACTTTTCAGAAAATCAAAGTTTTGTAAAACCAAAATTAAGATACTAAAGTTATTTGAGAAAACAAACCGCAACCTCTGAAAAAACCTTAAACTGAAAATTACTTCCTTAATAAGTTCT
>NW_022998498.1:0-1250 GCF_900245975.1 Drosophila guanche | reverse complement strand
AAATAAACCCGACTGTTCCCGAGTTTTTAAAGTCAATATTTCGACAATAAAAATCTCACAACAACCAACATTTTTGCATTTCAAAGCTTTACCCAGAAGGTAGGCCAAAAATACACACAGTTTGTATCAATTTTTTAGCAGTATCAATCAACCTTTCAGATAATCAAAGTTTTTTGCAACCAGATCTAAGATACTTAAGTTATGTGAAAAAACAGACCGCAACCTCTGAAAAAACCTTAAACAAAAAAAGTACAAACTTTGAAAATTCTTAAAAGAAAAGTTCTGCCATAAAAAATAAACCCGACTGTTCCCGAGTTTTTAAAGTCAATATTTCGACAATAAAAATCTCACAAAAACCAATATTTGTGCATTTCAAAGCTTTACCCAGACGGTAGACAAAAACCACAAAGAGTTTGGATCCATTTTATAGCAGTATCAATAAACTTTTCAAATAATCAAAGTTTTTTGCAACCAGATCTAAGATACTTAAGTTATGTGAAAAAACAGACCGCAACCTCTGAAAAAACCTTAAACAAAAAAAGTACAAACTTTGAAAATTCTTAAAAGAAAAGTTCTGCCATAAAAAATAAACCCTAATGTTCCCGAGTTTTTAAAGTCAATATTTCGACAATAAAAATCTCACAACAACCAACATTTTTGCATTTCAAAGCTTTACCCAGACGGTAGGCCAAAACCACAAAGAGTTTGGATCCATTTTATAGCAGTATCAATAAACTTTTCAAATAATCAAAGTTTTTTGCAACCAGATCTAAGATACCTAAGTTATGTGAAAAAACAGACCGCAACCTCTGAAAAAACCTTAAACAAAAAAGTACAAACTTTGAAAATTCTTAAAAGAAAAGTTCTGCCATAAAAAATAAACCCTAATGTTCCCGAGTTTTTAAAGTCAATATTTCGACAATAAAAATCTCACAACAACCAACATTTTTGCATTTCAAAGCTTTACCCAGACGGTAGGCCAAAACCACACACAGTTTGGATCAATTTTTTAGCAGTATCAATCAACTTTTAGATAATCAAAGTTTTCTGAAACCATATCTAAGATACTTAAGTTTTGTGAAAAAACAGACCGCAACCTCTGAAAAAACCTTAAATTAAAAATGACATCTTTAATAAGTTCCTAAAAAAAAGTTCTGCCATAAAAAATAAACCCGACTGTTCCCGTGTTTATAAAGTCAATATTTCGACAATAAAAATCTCACAACAACCAACATTTTTGCATTTCAAAG
>NW_022998497.1:0-1250 GCF_900245975.1 Drosophila guanche | reverse complement strand
TGATCCAAACTGTGTGTGGTTTTCACCTACCGTCTAGGTAAAGCTTTGAAATGCATAAATGTTGACTGTTGTGAGATTTTTATTGTCGAAATATTGACTTTAAAAACTCGGTAACAGTCGGGTTTATTTTCTATGGCAGAACTTTTTTTAGGAACTTATTAAAGATGTAATTTTTAGATTAACGTTTTTTCAGAGGATGTTTTTTCACATAACTTAAGTATCTTAGATCTGGTTGCAAAAAACTTTGATTATCTGAAAAGTTTATTGATACTGCTAAAAAATTGATCCAAACTATGTGTTTTTTAAGAACATATTAAGGATGTAATTTTTAGTTTTAGGTTTTTTCAGAGGTAGTCATTTGTGTTTTCACATAACTTAAGTATCTTAGATCTGGTTGCAAAAAACTTTGATTATCTATAAATTGATTGATACTGCTAACAAATTGATCCAAACTGTGTGTGGTTTTGGCCTACCGTCTGGGTAAAGCTTTGAAATGCAAAAATGTTGGTTGTTGTGAGATTTTTATTGTCGAAATATTGACTTTAAAAACTCGGGAACATTAGGGTTAATTTTCTATGGCAGAACTTTTTTTTAGGAACTTATTAAAGATGTAATTTTTAGTTTAAGGTTTTTTTAGAAGTAGCGGTTTGTTTTTTCACATAACTTAAGTATCTTAGATCTGGTTGCAAAAAACTTTGATTATCTGAAAAGTTGATTGATACTGCTAAANTAACAAATTGATCCAAACTGTGTGTGGTTTTGGCCTACCGTCTGGGTAAAGCTTTGAAATGCAAAAATGTTGGTTGTTGTGAGATTTTTATTGTCGAAATATTGACTTTAAAAACTCTGGAACATTAGGGTTTATTTTTCTGGCAGAACTTTTTTTTAGGAACTTATTAAAGATGTAATTTTTAGTTTAAGGTTTTTTTAGAAGTAGCGGTGTGTTTTTTCACATAACTTAAGTATCTTACATCTGGTTGCAAAAAACTTTGATTATCTGTAAAATTTATTGATACTGCTATAAAATGGATTCAAACTGTGTGGGGTTTTCGCCTACCGTCTGGGTAAAGCTTTGAAATGCAAAAATGTTGGTTGTTGTGGGGTTTTTTATTGTCGAAATATTGACTTTAAGAACTCGGGAACAGTCGGGTTTATTTTCTATGGCAGAACTTATTTTAGGAACTTATTAAAGATGTAATTTTTAGTTTAAGGTTTTTTCAGTGGTTGCGGTTTGTTTTTTCACATAACTT
>NW_022998496.1:0-1250 GCF_900245975.1 Drosophila guanche | reverse complement strand
ATACCTCACAAAAATCAACATTTTTGCATATCAAAGCTTTTCCCAGACGGTAGACCAAAACCACAAAGAGTTTGGATCCATTTTATAGCAGTATCAATAAACTTTTCAGATAATCAAAGTTTTTTGCAACCAGATGTAAGATACTTAAGTTATGTGAAAACACAAACCGCAAACTCTGAAAAAACCTTAAACAAAAAATGTACAAACTTTGAAAATTCTTAAAAGAAAAGTTCTGCAATAGAAAATAAACCCTAATGTTCCCGAGTTTTTAAAGTCAATATTTCGACAATAAAAATCTCACAACAACCAACATTTTTGCATTTCAGAGCTTTACCTAGACGGTAGGCCAAAACCATACAGAGTTTGGATCCATTTTATAGCAGTATCAATAAACTTTTCAGATAATCAAAGTTTTTTGCAACCAGATCTAAGATACTTAAGTTATGTGAAACAACAAACCGAAACCTCTGAAAAAACCTTAAACAAAAAAAAAATAAACTTTGAAAATTCTTAAAAAAAAAGTTCTGCCACAGAAAATAAACCCGACTGTTCCCGAGTTTTTAAAGTCAAAATTCGTAAAAAATACCTCACAAAAATCAGCATTTTTGCATATCAAAGCTTTTCCCAGACGGTAGACCAAAACCACAAAGAGTTTGGATCCATTTTATAGCAGTATCAATAAACTTTTCAGATAATCAAAGTTTTTTGCAACCAGATGTAAGATACTTAAGTTATGTGAAAACACAAACCGCAACCTCTAAAAAAACCTTAAACAAAAAATGTACAAACTTTGAAAATTCTTAAAAGAAAAGTTCTGCAATAGAAAATAAACCCTAATGTTCCCGAGTTTTTAAAGTCAATATTTCGACAATAAAAATCTCACAACAACCAACATTTTTGCATTTCAAAGCTTTTCCCAGACGGTAGGCCAAAACCACACACAGTTTGGATCAATTTTTTATCAGTATCAATCAACTTTTAGATAATAAAAGTTTTTTGCAACCAGATCTAAGATACTTAAGTTATGTGAAAAAACAGACCGCAACCTCTGAAAAACCTTAAACTAAAAATTACATCTTTAATAAGTTCCTAAAAAACAGTTCTGCCATAGAAAATGAACCCGACTGTTCCCGAGTTTTTAAATTCAATATTTCGACAATAAAAATCTCACAACAACCAACATTTTTGCATTTCAAAGCTTTACCCAGACAGTAGGCCAAAACCACACACAGTTTGGATCAATTTTTTAG
>NW_022998495.1:0-1250 GCF_900245975.1 Drosophila guanche | reverse complement strand
AATTCGTAAAAAATACCTCACAAAATTCAACATATTTGCAATTCAAAGCTTTACCCAGACTGTAGGCCAAAACCACACAGAGTTTGGATCCATTTTATAGTAGAATCAATCAACTTTTCAGATAATCAAAGTTTTTTGCAATCAGATCTAAGATACTTAAGTTATGTGAAAAAACCGCAACCTCTGAAAACCCCTTAAATTAAAAATTACAAAATTGATAGTTCTTAAAAAACAAGTTCTGCCATAGAAAATAAACCCGACACTTCCCGAGTTTTTAAAGTAAAAATTTCGAAAACAAAAAATCTCACAACAATCAACATTTTTCCATTTCAAAGCTTTACCCAGACGGTAGGCCAAAACCACACAGAGTTTGGATCCATTTTATAGCAGTATCAATCAACTTTTCAGATAATCAAAGTTTTTTGCAACCAGATCTAAGATACTTAAGTTATATGAAAAAACAAACCGTAACCTCTGAAAAAACCTTAAACTAAAAGTTCCTTCCTTAATAAGTTCTTAAAAAACATGTTCTGCCATAGAAAACAAAACCGACTTTTCCCGAGTTTTTAAAGTAAAAATTTCGAAAACAAAAAATCTCACAACAATCAACATTTTTGCATTTCAAAGCTTTACCCAGGCGGTAGGCCAAAACCACACAGAGTTTGGATCCATTTTATAGCAGAATCAATCAACTTTTCAGATAATCAAAGTTTTTTGCAATCAGATCTAAGATACTTAAGTTATGTGAAAAAACCACAACCTCTGAAAACCCCTTAAATTAAAAATTACAAAATTTATAGTTCTTAAAAAACAAGTTCTGCCATAGAAAACAAAACCGACTTTTCCCGAGTTTTTAAAAATCAACATATTTGCAATTCAAAGCTTTACCCAGACGGTAGGCCAAAACCACACAGAGTTTGGATCCATTTTATAGCAGAATCAATCAACTTTTCAGATAATCAAAGTTTTTTGCAACCAGATCTAAGATACTTAAGTTATGTGAAAAAACCACAACCTCTGAAAACCCCTTAAATTAAAAATTACAAAATTTATAGTTCTTAAAAAACAAGTTCTGCCATAGAAAACAAAACCGACTTTTCCCGAGTTTTTAAAGTCAAAAATTCGTAAAAAATACCTCACAAAAATCAACATATTTGCAATTCAAAGCTTTACCCAGACGGTAGGCCAAAACCACACAGAGTTTGGATCCATTTTATAGCAGAATCAATCAACTTTTCAGATAATCAAAG
>NW_022998494.1:0-1250 GCF_900245975.1 Drosophila guanche | reverse complement strand
ATTCATTAAAGATGTTATTTTTAGTTTAAGGTTTTTTCAGAGGTTGCGGTTTGTTTTTTCACATAACTTAAGTATCTTAATTTTGGTTGTAAAAAACGTTGATTATCTGAAATGTTGATTGATACGGCTATAAAATGGATCCAAACTCTGTGTGGGTTTGGCCTACCGTCTGGGTAAAGCTTTGATATGCAAAATTGTTGATTGTTGTGAGAGTTTTTTTTTCGAAATTTTTACTTTAAAAACTCGGGAAAAGTCGGGTTAATTTTCTATGGCAGAATTTGTTTTTAAGAATTTATTAAGGATGTTATTTTTATTTTAAGGTTTTTTCAGAGGTTGCGGTTTGTTTTTTCACATAACTTAAGTATATTAGATCTGGTTGCAAAAAACTTTGATTATCTGAAAAGTTGTTTGATACGGCTATAAAATGGATCCAAACTCTGTGTGGTTTTGGCCTACCGTCTGGGTAAAGCATTGATATGCTAAATTGTTGATTGTTGTGAGAGTTTTTTTTCGTCGAAATTTTTACTTTAAAAACTCGGGAAAAGTCGGGTTGATTTTCTATGGCATAACTTGTTTTTTAAGAATTTATTAAGGATGTTATTTTTAGTTTAAGGTTTTTTCAGAGGTTGCGGTTTGATTTTTCACATAACTTAAGTATCTTAATTTTGGATGTAAAAAACTTTAATTATCTGAAAAGTTGATTGATACTGCTATAAAATGGATCCAAAATCTGTGTGGTTTTGGCCTACCATATGAGTAAACCTTTTAAAAACAAAATGTTGATTGTTGTGAGATTTTTTTTCTCGAAATCTTGACTTTAAAAACTCGGGAAGAGTCGGGTTTATTTTCTATGGCAGAACTTGTTTTTAAGAATTTATTAAGGATGTTTTTTTTATTTTAAGGTTTTTCCAGAGGTTGCGGTTTGTTTTTTCACATAACTTAAGTATCTTCATTTTGGTTGTAAAAAACTTTGATTATCTGAAAAGTTGATTGATACTGCTATAAAATCGATCCAAACCCTGTGTGGTTTTGGCCTACCGTCTGGGTAAAGCTTTGATATGACAAAATGTTGATTGTAGTGAGATTTTTTTTTCTCGAAATCTTGACTTTAAAAACTCGGGAAGAGTCGGGTTTATTTTCTATGGCAGAACTTGTTTTTTAAGAATTTATTAAGGATGTTATTTTTAGTTTAAGGTTTTTTCAGAGGTTGCGGTTTGTTTTTTCACATAACTTAAGTATCTTAATTTTCC
>NW_022998493.1:0-1251 GCF_900245975.1 Drosophila guanche | reverse complement strand
CCATCAATAGCCGAGCCGATTGAGCCCTGTCTGTCTGTCCGTCTGTCCGTATCTATCTATAGATCACCAAATTGGGATCCGATTGGATCATTATTATAGCCAGAAAGAAGAAATTAATTAGCAGTGACTAAGCCCACACTGTCCTGATCACCATCAATAGCCGAGTCGATTGAGCCCTGTCTGTGTGTCCGTCTGTCCGGCCGTCCGTCTTGTTGAGCACCTGAATCTCAGAGACTATAAAAGCTAGAGCCACTAAATTTTGCATCCAGACTTCTGTATGCTCACACTGTTACAAGTGTATTTAAAAAATGTGACCCGCCCCCTTCCGACCCCGCAAAAGGGCGAAAGCCTCCCAAATCTACAATTTTAAAGATAAAAGAAAACTAAAAACGCCATTCTGTAGGGAATGGCCATATCTATCAGATCAATAAATTGGGATCCGATTGGATCATTATTATAGCCAGAAAGAAGAAATTAATTAGCAGTGGCTAAACCCACACTGTCCTGATCACCATCAATAGCCGAGTCGATTGAGCCCTGTCTGTCTGTCCGTCTGTCCGTCCGTCGGTCCGTCCGTCCGTCTTGTTGAGCACCTGAATCTCAGAGACTATAAAAGCTAGAGCCACTAAATTTTGCATCCAGACTTCTGTATGCTCACACTGTTACAAGTGTATTTAAAAAATGTGACCCGCCCCATTCCGCCCCCGCAAAAGGGCGAAAGCCTCCCAAATCTACAATTTTAAAGATAAAAGAAAACTAAAAACGCCATTCTGTAGGGAATGGCCATATCTATCAGATCACCGAATTGGGATCCGATTGGATCATTATTATAGCCAGAACGAAGAAATTAATTAGCAGTGGCTAAACCCACACTGTCCTGCAGCTTTTGTTGTTCCTTTCACATTCTCTCATTCACACTCTGCTTCACTCGGCCTCTGCCTCTGCCGTTCCTCTGCCTCTGCCGACTTTTAACCACCCCCCCCCCCCCTCCGGCAGCTTATATTTGTTTTATACCCGGTACTCGATGAGTAAATAGGGTATATTGTAAGTGCGCACAAAGTTAATGTATGTAACACACAGAAGGAATCGTTTCCGACCCCATAAAGTGTATATATTCTTGATCACCATCAATAGCCGAGCCGATTGAGCCCTGTCTGTCTGTCCGTCTGTCCGTATCTATCTATAGATCACCAAATTGGGATCCGATTGGATCATTATTATAGCCAGAAAGAAGAAATTAATTAGCAGTGA
>NW_022998492.1:0-1251 GCF_900245975.1 Drosophila guanche | reverse complement strand
CACAAACAGTTTGGATCCATTTAATAGCAGTATCAATCAACTTTTCAGATAATCAAGGGTTTTTACAACCAAAATTAAGATACTTAAGTTATGTGAAAAAAACAAACCACAACCTCTGAAAAAACCTTAAACTAAAAATTACAAAATTGCTAGTTCTTAAAAAACAAGTTCTGCCATAGAAAATAAACCCAACTCTTCCTGAGTTTTTAAAGTCTAAATTTCGTAATAAATACCTCACAAAAATCAACATTTTTACATTTCAAATCTGTATATTTCCCAGACGGTAAAGCAAAAACACAAAGTGTTTGGAACCAAAACCACACAGAGTTTGGATCCACTTGATAGCAGTATGAATAAACTTTTCAGATAAACAAACTTCCATACAACCAGATCTAAGATAACTAGGTTATGTTAAAAAAACAAACCTCAAACTCAAAGTCAAAATTTCGAAAAAAAAAATCTAACATCAATCAACATTTTTGCATTTCAAAGCTTTACCCAGACGGTAGGCCAAAACCACTCAGTTTGGATCCATTTTATAGCAGTATCAATCAACTTTTCAGATAATCAAAGTTTTTTACAACCAAAATTAAGATACTTAAGTTATGTGAAAAAACAAACCACAACCTCTGAAAAAACCTTAAACTAAAAATTACAAAATTGCTAGTTCTTAAAAAACAAGTTCTGCCATAGAAAATAAAANATCAACTTTTCAGATAATCAAGGGTTTTTACAACCAAAATTAAGATACTTAAGTTATGTGAAAAAAACAAACCACAACCTCTGAAAAAACCTTAAACTAAAAATTACAAAATTGCTAGTTCTTAAAAAACAAGTTCTGCCATAGAAAATAAAACCGACTTTTCCCGAGTTTTTAAAGTCAAAATTTCGAAAAAAAAAAAATCTCACAACAATCCACATTTTTGCATTTCAAAGCTTTTCCGAGACGGTAGGCCAAAACCACACAGAGTTTGGATCCACTTTATAGCAGTATCAATCAACTTTTCAGATAATCAAAGTTTTTTACAACCAAAATTAAGATACTTAAGTTATGTAAAAAAGCAAACCACAACCTCTGAAAAAACCTTAACCTAAAAATTACAAAATTACTAGTTCTTAAAAAACAAGTTCTGCCATAGAAAATAAAACCGACTTTTCCCGAGTTTTTAAAGTCAAAATTTCGAAAAAAAAAAAATCTCACAACAATCCACATTTTTGCATTTCAAAGCTTTTCCGAGACGGTAGGCCAAA
>NW_022998491.1:0-1252 GCF_900245975.1 Drosophila guanche | reverse complement strand
CAAAAAACCTCTATAGGGAGTGGTGTCGTGCTTGGTATATTTCATATGGTGAACAATTTAAAATTTTTCCTTACATATGATATGGGGAACATACCTAGATGGCAATGTCTGATACTTTATATGGTTTGATATGTATATAATTGTTACTATAAACGAATAATATTGAAGTGTTTGTGTGTTTCTTGTATTAAAATACTAGAAAAAATGACTACTAAGAGGCACTCCCTATTGAAGGCACCCGATTTGCGGAAGCCGTGGCAAAAAACCTCTATAGGGAGTGGTGTCGTGCTTGGTATATTTCATATGATGAAAAACTTAAAATTTGTCCTTACATATGATATGGGGAAAATACCTAGCCTGCAATGTCTGATACTTTATTTGGTTGGATATGTGTATAGTTGGTACTATATACGAATAATATTGAAGTGTTTGCGTGTTTCTTTTATTAAAATACGAGAACAAATTACTACTAAGAGGCACTCCCTATTGAAGGCACCCGATTTGCGGAAGCCGTGGCAAAAAACCTCTATAGGGAGTGGTGTCGTGCTTGCTATATTTCATATGATGCAAAATTTTAAATTTGTCCTTACATATGAAATGGGGAAAATACCTAGCCGGCAATGTCTGATACTTTATTTGGTTGGATATGTGTATAGTTGTTACTATATACGAATAATATTGAAGTGTTTGTGTGTTTCTTGTATTAAAATACGAGAACAAATGACTGTTAAGGGGCACTCTCGATTGTAATCACCCGATTTGCGGAAGCCGTGGCAGAAAAACTCTATAGGGAGTGGTGTCGTGCTTGGTATATTTCATATGGTGAACAATTTAAAATTTGTTCTTACATATGATATGGGGAACATACCTAGATGGCAATGTCTGATACTTTATATGGTTTGATATGTATATAATTTTTACTATAAACGAATAATATTGAAGTGTTTGTGTGTTTCTTGTATTAAAATACGAGAACAATTGACTGTTAAGGGGCACTCTCGATTGTAATCACCAGATTTGCGGAAGCCGTGTTAGAAAACCTTTATAGGGAGTGGTGTCGTGCTTGGTATATTTCATATGATATGGGGAAAACCTAGATGGCAATGTCTGATACTTTATTTGGTTGGATATGTATTAATTGTTACTATTTATGAATAATATTGAAGTGTTTGTGTGTTTCTTGTATTAAAATACGAGAACAAATGACTGTTATGGGGCACTCTCGATTGTAATCACCCGATTTGCGGAAGCC
>NW_022998490.1:0-1252 GCF_900245975.1 Drosophila guanche | reverse complement strand
TATCAATCAACTTTTCAGATAATCAAAACTTTTTACAACCAAAATTCAGATTCTTAAGTTATGTGAAAAAACAAACCGCAACCTCTGAAAAACCTTAAACTAAAAATTACATCCTTAATAAGTTCCTAAAAAACAAGTTCTGCCATAGAAAATAAACCCGACTTTTCCCGAGTTTTTAAAGTAAAAATATCGAAAAAAATCTCACATCAATCAACATTTTTGCATTTCAAAGCTTTACCCAGACGGTAGGCCAAAACCACACAGTTTGGATCCATTTTATAGCAGTATCAATCAACTTTTCAGATAATCAAAGATTTTTACAACAAAAATTAAGATACTTAAGTTATGTGAAAAAACAAACCACAACCTCTGAAAAAACCTTAAACTAAAAATTAAAAAGTTACTAGTTCTTAAAAAACAAGTTCTGCCATAGAAAATAAAACCGAATTTTCCCAAGTTTTAAAGTAAAAATTTCGAAAAAAAAATCTCACATCAATCAACATTTTTGCATTTCAAAGCTTTTCCGAGACGGTGGGCCAAAACCACAAACAGTTTGGATCCATTTTATAGCAGTATCAATCAACTTTTCAGATAATCAAACTTTTTTACAACCAAAATTAAGATACTTAAGTTATGTGAAAAAACACAACACTGAAAAAACCTTAAACCAAAAATTACAAAATTACTAGTTCTTAAAAATCAAGTTCTGCCATAGAAAATAAACCAAACTCTTCCCGAGTTTTTAAAGTCCAAATTTCGTAATAAATACCTCACAAAAATTAACATTTTTGCATTTCAAATCTGTATATTTCCCAGACGGTAAAGCAAAAACACAAAGTGTTTGGAATCAAAACCACACAGAGATTGGATCCACTTGATAGCAGTATGAATACAATTTTCAGATAAACAAAGTTCCATACAACCAGATCTAAGATAACTAGGTTATGTGAAAAAAAGGAACCTCAACCTCAAAATCAAAATTTCGAAGAAAAAAAAATCTAACATCAATCAACATTTTTGCATTTCTAAGCTTTACCCAGACGGTAGGCCAAGACCACACAGTTTGGATCCATTTTATGGCAGTATCAATCAACTTTTCAGATAATCAAGGGTTTTTACAACCAAAATTAAGATACTTAAGTTATGTGAAAAAACAAACCACAGCCTCTGAAAAAACCTTAAACTAAAAATTACAAAATTACTAGTTCTTAAAAAACAAGTTCTGCCATAGAAAATAAAACCGACTTTTCCC
>NW_022998489.1:0-1252 GCF_900245975.1 Drosophila guanche | reverse complement strand
TTATGTGAAAACACATACCGCTACTTCTAAAAAACCTTAAACAAAAAAGTACAAACTTTGAAAATTCTTAAAAGACAAGTTCTGCCATAGAAAATAAGCCCGACTTTTCCCGAAATTTTAAAGTCAAAATTTCATACAAAATACCCCACAAAAATCAACATTTTTGCTTTTCAAAGCTTCACCCAGACGGCAGGCCAAACCTTAAAAAAAAATGTCTGCCATAGAAAATAAACCCGAGTTTTCCCGAGTTTTTAAAGTCAAAATTTCGTAAAAAATACCTCACAAAAATCAATATTTTTGCATTTCAAAGCTTTACCCAGACGGTAGGCCAAAACCACACAGAGTCTTATCCATTTTATAGCAGTATCAATCAACTTTTCAGATAATCAAAGTTTTTTGCAACCAGATCTAAGATACTAAAGTTATGTGAAAAACAAAACGCAACCTCTGAAAAAACGTTAAACAAAAAATTACTTTCTTAATAAACTCTTAAAAAAAAATGTCTGCCATAGAAAATAAACCCGAGTTTTCCCGTAATTCATTTTTCATTCTTCATTTTTGCATTTCAAAGCTTTACCCAGACGGTAGGCCAAAACCACACAGAGTTTGGATCCACTTAATAGCAGTATCAATCAACTTTTTAGATAATCAAAGTTCTTTACAACCAGGTCTAAGATACCTAAGTTACGTGAAAAAACAAACCGTAACTTCTAAAACACATTAAACAAAAAAGTACAAAATTTTGAAAATACTTAAAAAAAAAGTTCTGCCATAGAAAATAAACCCGACTTTTCCCGAATTTTTAAAGTCAAAATTTCGTTAAAAAAATCTCACAACAATCAACGTTTCTTCATTTCAAAGCTTTGCCCAGACGGTAGGCCAAAATCAAACAGAGTTAGGATCCACTTCATAGCAGCATCAATCAACTTTTCAGATAATTAAAGTTTTTTGCAGCCAGATCTAAGATACTAAAGTTATGTGAAAAACAAAACGCAACCTCTGAAAAAACCTTAAACAAAAAATTAATTTCTTAATAAACTCTTAAAAAAAAACTTCTGCCATAGAAAATAAACCCGAGTTTTCCCGAGTTTTTAAAGTCAAAATTTGGTACAAAACACCTCACAAAAGTCAACATTTTTGCATTTCAAAGCTTAACCCAGACAGTAGGCCAAAACCACACAGAGTTTGGATCCA
The DNA here is from genome assembly GCF_900245975.1 of Drosophila guanche. NCBI lineage: Eukaryota > Metazoa > Arthropoda > Insecta > Diptera > Drosophilidae > Drosophila > Drosophila guanche. The sequence goes on along the minus strand of NW_022998489.1, from coordinate 58 downwards.
CTTTATAGCAGTATCAATCAACTTTTCAGATAGTCAAAGTTCTTTACAACCAGGTCTA
>NW_022998488.1:0-1252 GCF_900245975.1 Drosophila guanche | reverse complement strand
ATTTGTCGCTGAAACCATCGCAAGAATGTGGAACATATGAAGCGCTGATATCAGTCCAGGTGAGCCATTCATTGGTGGTATATCTTAGAGTGACAGATTTTTCAAAACCAAGATTAGCCACTCGAATAACACAGGTCAAGTCGAACATATCGGTTGCACCGTGAGGTCCAACAACGATACAATTTTCTAAACAAACTTTAAAATTTCTTACACGTTCCATAAATGAAACAGGATCAGAAATTGGCTGACAGAAAAGCATACGTAATGCTGGTTTTGAGTTAGTGGGCGATAATTGACCACTGGCCAATTGACCTACGGAAGACTGAGATTGAACATTGAGACAATTTCCGTTACCGGAGGAAGTACTACTGGTTGATGATCGCTGACCATATATCCACTTAAGATCGTCATCTTCAAGTGATAAACCATGAAACGCTGCTACGGGAGGAACATATGGCACATCGTCGGCTATTGTTCGAATGGATTCTAAATCTAAACCCATTGCATCGGCAAAGCGAACAATTTTTTTAGTTCTTGGAGTTCCTGGAGGAGTTTTTCCCGTTTTCAGTGAGGTTGATCGTATTAATGGAATACGGCTTGTTTCAAATTCTTCATCCGTTGACGATTCTTCAACTTCAACAATTGGAATAAGATTTTTATCATCATCATTGCAGAGAAAAAATTCAGGAAGTTTGTTTTGACTTGAGGATGAGCTTGTTGGATGGTTATTACTCACACTCGAATCGTCATTAACATTTTGTTGAGCTATATTATCATTATAAACATCCTCATCATCATCTTGAGTATTATCATTAGCTTTCACTCGTTGACGATTATATTTTCTTTTCTTTTTATTTTTGTACAACTCCTTCTGTTCTTTAATCTTTTTATCGATTGCAGCAACAACTAATTCCGGAGTAATTTGTTGTTTATCATTCTCACCACCAGGCGACAGCGAAGATTCTGATAGTGTCGATTCTTCATCACTATTCTCCTTTTCATCACCGCCATCACTGAGACTTTCAGGATTATTATTCATGGAATCTTCTGATATAAATCTCGTTGGCCTTCTTTGAGCAAGCGATGATGATTTTGATTTATCAGTTGCAAAAAAATTTAAAACTTTAATTTTATCAGTACTAATGCCACAATTTTGTGCGCCTTTTTGATTGATTGAAGATAATAATGCTGTACAATTGTCCGAAAAATCACCGGCATCAATGGACTCTGTTCCGCTATCTCTGCAGGAGCT
>NW_022998487.1:0-1252 GCF_900245975.1 Drosophila guanche | reverse complement strand
AACTCTGTGTGGTTTTGGCCTACCGTCTCGGAAAAGCTTTGAAATGCAAAAATGTGGATTCTTGTGAGATTTTTTTTTTTTTTCGAAATTTTGACTTTAAAAACTTGGGAAAAGTTGGTTTTATTTTCTATGGCAGAACTTGTTTTTTAGGAACTTATTAAGAAAGTAATTTTTAGTTTAAGGTTTTTTCAGATGTTGCGGTTGGTTTTTCACATAACTTAAATATCTTAATTTTGGTTGTAAAAAACCTTGATTATCTGAAAAGTTGATTGATACTGCTATTAAATGGATCCAAACTTTTTGTGGTTTTGGCCTACCGTCTCGGAAAAGCTTTGAAATGCAAAAATGTTGATTTTTGTGAGGTATTTTGTACGAAATTTTGACTTTAAAAACTCGGGAAAAGTTGGTTTTTTTTTCTTTGGCAGAACTTGTTTTTTAAGAACTTATTAAGGAAGTAATTTTTAGTTTAAGGTTTTTACAGATGTTGCGGTTGGTTTTTCACATAACTTAAGTATCTTAATTTTGGTTGTAAAAAATTTTGATTATCTGAAAAGTTGATTGATACTGCTATAAAGTGGATAAAAACTCTGTGTGGTTTTGGCCTACCGTCTCGGAAAAGCTTTGAAATGCAAAAATGTTGATTTTTGTGAGGTATTTTGTACGAAATTTTGACTTTAAAAACTCGGGTTTTTTTTTCTTTGGCAGAACTTGTTTTTTAAGAACTTATTAAGGAANAGGTTTTTTCAGAGGTTTCGGTTCGTTTTTTCACATAACTTAAGTATCTTAATTTTGGTTGTAAAAAATTTTGATTATCTGAAAAGTTGATTGATACTGCTATAAAGTGGATCCAAACTCTGTGTGGTTTTGGCCTACCGTCTCGGAAAAGCTTTGAAATGCAAAAATGTTGATTTTTGTGAGGTATTTTGTACGAAATTTTGACTTTAAAAACTCGGGTTTTTTTTTCTTTGGCAGAACTTGTTTTTTAAGAACTTATTAAGGAAGTAATTTTTAGTTTAAGGTTTTTACAGATGTTGCGGTTGGTTTTTCACATACCTTAAGTATCTTAATTTTGGTTGTAAAAAACCTTGATTATCTAAAAAGTTGATTGATACTGCTATTAAATGGATCCAAACTGTTTGTGGTTTTGGCCTACCGTCTCGGAAAAGCTTTGAAATGCAAAAATATTGATTGTTGTGAGATTTTTTTTTCTTCGAAATTTTTACTTTAAAAATTCGGGAAAAGTCGGGTTTAT
>NW_022998486.1:0-1252 GCF_900245975.1 Drosophila guanche | reverse complement strand
TTGTCGGTAAAGTTGAGTGAAGATGGTTTCGATTTCCTGTTCTTGTTCCTTTCTGAGTTCAGCAGAATCCCAAACGAAAACGTTTTTACCGTCAACGTTCAAAAAGATTTGCCATTTACCTTCAAGCTGGTGTCGAATAGATCGTTCATGTTCTTCACGGGCCATCTTGATGATTTCCTTGACAATAACTGCTGGAGCTTTCTTGACAAACTGCTTGAGGGTATCAAGCTTTTGGGCAAAGATTTTGTCCATACCTTCTTGACGGATGGTAAGGGCAACAATTGGCAATTCTTGTTCAGCGACTGGGACGGTCAAGTTAAAGGTAACGAATCTTGGAACGCGAGAATCTTGTTCCATGACAACATCAGCTTCAACAATGGCACCAACCATAGTCTTCTGGTCAACGTAGGCATATTCGTATGATCGGGACAACCAAAAGTTGGTGATTGATTGTGGTTCAGGGAAAAGTGGAGCGTTCAAAGGCAACAATTGTCGCTTCATGGCGTCATCAGTGGTTCTCAAGGTTTTCTGGTGGGAGGCAACAAAGTTGAAGATGTCAACATTCTGTTGTTGTTCCTCACGAACAACAGTCAAAATTTGTTTAAGTTCTTCAACAGTAACATGATTGTGAACCAAAGTCAAGTAGGCAACAACACGGATTTCATTCTTTTCAGACTGATCGGCAAACAATTTGTAAAGAACATGTCGGGTTTTGGGTTCAAGTTCAACAAACTGAAGTGACTTGATGGTTGATGCACGGACAGAAACTGGGACTCGTTTATCAGTAACAATTCTGACCAATCGATCTTGAGCGGGAACACGGGTTCGTGGGGCAATGTTTTCCAAAGCGCGAACCAAACGAAGAAGTTCAACTTCGTTTTTCTGGGCATCTTCCTGAACCAATCGAACAACCTTTTCAACAACGGTTTCATAGATTGATTCAACGTATGATGGTTCAACAAGTTGTTCCTGGGCTTTCTTAACCAAAGCAGAAAAACTCAAAATGATGTGAGCATCGTGAATCTTTTCCAAAAGTTCAGGAACAACAAGTTCTCGAACAGCTCGGGAGGTTGGTTCAGAGGCAAATGAGATGAGTGTTGCCAAATATCGGACACGCTTTTCAGCAGTCTTTGATTCTTTTCGTTCCAAATTCATAAGAATTTCATCACGAACAATTTCAACAACATTTTCGTTCATAACTGAAGCGGCGGTATCAACAAAGATATCACGAATCTTCTTGGCATACTGGGTG
>NW_022998485.1:0-1252 GCF_900245975.1 Drosophila guanche | reverse complement strand
AGGCCGAGTGAAGCAGAGTGTGAATGAGAGAATGTGAAAAGAACAACAAAAGCTGCAGGACAGTGTGGGTTTAGGCACTGCTAATTAATTTCTTCTTTCTGGCTATAATAATGATCCAATCGGATCCCAATTTGGTGATCTGATAGATATGGCCATTCCCTACAGAATGGCGTTTTTAGTTTTCTTCTATCTTAAAACTGTAGATTTGGGAGGTTTTCGCCCTTTTGCGGGGGCGGAAGGGGGCGGGGCACATTTTTTAAATGCACTTGTAACAGTGTGAGAATACAGAAGTCTGCATGCAGAATTTGGTGGCTCTAGCTTTTATAGTCTCTGAGATTCAGGTGCTCAACAAGACGGATGGACGGACGGACGGACAGACGGACGGACAGACGGACAGACAGACAGGGCTCAATCGACTCGGCTATTGATGGTGATCAAGAATATATACACTTCATGGGGTCGGAAACGATTCCTTCTGTGTGTTACATACATTGACTTTGTGCACAAATACAATATACCCTATTTACTCTTCGAGTACCGGGTATAAAACAAATATAAGCTGCGTGAGGGGAGGGTGGGGTGGTTTAAAGTCGGCAGAGGCAGAGGGACGGCAGAGGCAGAGGCCGAGTGAAGCAGAGTGTGAATGAGAGAATGTTGAAAGAACAACAAAAGCTGCAGGACAGTGTGGGTTTAGGCACTGCTAATTAATTTCTTCTTTCTGGCTATAATAATGATCCTATCGGATTCCAATTTGGTGATCTGATAGATATGGCCATTCCCTACAGAATGGCCTTTTTAGTTTTCTTCTATCTTTAAATTGTGGTGATCTGATAGATATGGCCATTCCCTACAGAATGGCGTTTTTAGTTTTCTTTTATCTTAAAACTGTAGATTTGGGAGGTTTTCGCCCTTTTGCGGGGGCGGAAGGGGGCGGGGCACATTTTTTAAATACACTTGTAACAGTGTGGGCATACAGAAGTCTGGTTGCAAAATTTGGTGGCTCTAGCTTTTATAGTCTCTGAGATTGAGGTGCTCAACAAGACGGACGAACGGACAGACGGACAGACAGACAGGGCTCAATCGACTCGGCTATTGATGGTGATCAAGAATATATACACTTCATGGGGTCGGAAACGATTCCTTCTGTGTGTTACATACATTAACTTTGTGCACAAATATAATATACCCTATTTACTCTTCGAGTACCGGGTATAAAACAAATATAAGCTGCGTTAGGGGGGGGGGGGGGGGG
>NW_022998484.1:0-1253 GCF_900245975.1 Drosophila guanche | reverse complement strand
AAGCGAAACTTATTTCAGAAACTGTTGAATCTGTGGAAGGAACTTTGGAAATCAACAAAGAAGGAGATGTTATTCCTGTTGATACATATTCTGATAAAAAACCAGATCTTTCTGAAGAGGAAACAAAAGAGATCATCCCTGAAGTAGTTGAAGAAACTGAGTCAGTAGAAAAATTACCAAAGAAAAAAATAATCAAAAAGTTGAAAAAACCAATTGTTGAAGATTCTGAGCAAAAAAATGAACAAGTTTTGCCTTTAGAAATTGAAACAAAATCGTCAACAGATTTAGAAATAAAAACAGAAACTGAAAAGGAAATCGTTGTTACAGAAAAGAGCAAAATCGATACTATTGAAGAAAAGGAAAACATTGAGTTTCCTTCAACAGCGCAAACAATAATAACTCCACAAGACCTGCCTGTTCAAGGTATGTAAATTAAATAATTTTAAATATTTTTTATATTTTGTTTTTTTTAGAATTCATTCAACCTATTGAAGATGTTGGTGTAGCTTCTGTTTACGAACAACCAAGTGAGAAAACTGAATTGGAAACTGTTGATGAAGCAATCAAACCTGACATTTCAGAGAGCAAAATAGATGTTTCTAAAAAGAAAATTCTTAAAAAACTTAAACATTCAAAACCTGAAGAACTGCTGCCTGAAGAAAACTTGGTCAATATTCAATCTGAAGCTATTTTTCCAGAAACAAGCGAAATCGTACCTGTTACCTCAGAGTACATTCCTGAAGAAGAAGAAACAGAATTTGTTCGAAAAGAAACAATCGAAGAAACAAAGGGAGAAATGCTTGCAGAAACAACAGAAGCAACTCCAACAGAACCTCTAACAGAAACTACTGTCAAAACTGAATCTAAGAAAAAGAAGTTGGTAATGCGAAGAAAATCTTCTACACCCTCAGTAATTGAAGAACCCACAGAAAGTGTCACGATTTCGTTAGATAAACCCAAAGAAGAATCTCAAGAAATAACATCTGAAATTATCACATTTCAAAAACCGATCATTAAAAAAAATGTAGAAACTTCAGAAACAAAACAGTCTGACACTAGTAAAGAACTGACAAAACAAAAATCGCTAGACACAAAATTCGAGAAAGAAAAAGCAGATAACTTACCATACGGTGAGATTGAAGAAACGATTCTTGAAAACAAAAACGCAGATATTCTAGAAAAAATTGAAAAAACATTATTTGAAATTCCGTTTCAAGTCTTCGAAGGAAGCCCAAATGAACCTGAGACTGATT
>NW_022998483.1:0-1253 GCF_900245975.1 Drosophila guanche | reverse complement strand
GGTTATGGCCTACCGTCTGGGTAAAGCTTCAAAATGCAAAAATGTTGATTGTTGTGAGATTTTTTTTTCGAAATTTTGACTTTAAAAACTTGGGAAAAGTCGGTTTTATTTTCTATGGCAGAACTTGTTTTCTTAGGAACTTATTAAGGATGAAATTTTTAGTTTAAGGTTTTTTCAGAGGTTGCGGTTTGTTTTTTTTCACATAACTTAAGTATCTTAGATCTGATTGCAAAAAACTTTGATTATCTGAAAAGTTGATTGATACTGCTATAAAATGGATCCAAACTCTCTGTGGTTTTGGCCTACCGTCTCGGAAAAGCTTTGAAATGCAAAAATGTTGATTGTTGTGATATTTTTTTTTTCGAAATTTTTACTTTAAAAACTCGCGAAAAGTCGGGTTTATTTTCTATGCCAGAATTTGTTTTTTAAAAACGTATTAAGAAAGTAATTTTAAGTTTAAGGTTTTTTCAGAGGTTGCGGTTTGTTTTTTTACATAACTTAAGTATCTTAATTTTGGTTGTAAAAAACTTTGATTATCTGAAAAGTTGATTGATTCTGCTATAAAATGGATCCAAACTCTGTGTGGTTTTGGCCTACCGTCTGGGTAAAGCTTTGAAATGCAAAAATGTTGATTGTTGTGAGATTTTTTTTTTTAAATTTGTACTTTAAAAACTCGGGTTTATTTTCTATGCCAGAACTNATTATCTGAAAAGTTGATTGATTCTGCTATAAAATGGATCCAAACTCTGTGTGGTTTTGGCCTACCGTCTGGGTAAAGCTTTGAAATGCAAAAATGTTGATTGTTGTGAGATTTTTTTTATTTTAATTTGTACTTTAAAAATTCGGGTTTATTTTCTATGCCAGAACTTGTTTTTTTAAAAACTTATTAAGGAAGTAATTTTTAGTTTAAGGTTTTTTCAGAGCTTGCGGTTTGTTTTTTCACATAACTTAAGTATCTTAATTTTCGTTGTAAAAAACTTTGATTATCTGAAAAATTGATTGATACTGCTTTAAAATGGATCCAAACTCTGTGTGGTTTTGGCCTACCGTCTGGGTAAAGCTTTGAAATGCAAAAATGTTGATTTTTGTGAGGAATTTTTTACGAACTTTTGACTTTAAAAACTCGGGAAAAGTCGGGTTTATTTTCTATGGCAGAACTTGTTTTTTAAGAACTTATTAAGGAAGTAATTTTAAGTTTAAGGTTTTTTCAGAGGTTGCGGTTTGTTTTTTCACATAACTTAAGTATCTTAGAT
>NW_022998482.1:0-1253 GCF_900245975.1 Drosophila guanche | reverse complement strand
TTTTCCCGAGTTTTTAAAGTCAAAAATTCGTAAAAAATACCTCACAAAAATCAACATTTTTGCATTTCAAAGCTTTACCCAGACGGTAGGCCAAAACCACACAGAGTTTGGATCCATTTTATAGCAGTATCAATCAACTTTTCAGATAATCAAAGTTTTTTACAACCAAAATTAAGATACTTAAGTTGTGTGAAGAAAGAAACCGCAACCTCTGAAAAAACTTTAAACTTAAAATTACTTTCTAAATAAGTTCTTAAAAAACAAATTCTGGCATAGAAAATAAACCCGACTTTTCGCGAGTTTTTAAAGTAAAAATTTCGAAGAAAAAAATATCACAACAATCAACATTTTTGCATTTCAAAGCTTTTCCGAGACGGTAGGCCAAAACCACACAGAGTTTGGATCCATTTTATAGCAGAATCAATCAACTTTTCAGATAATCAAAGTTTTTTCAACCAGATCCTAGATACTTAAGTTATGTGAAAAAAAACCGAAACCTCTGAAAAAACCTTAAACTAAAAATTACATCCTTAATAAGTTCCTAAGAAAACAAGTTCTGCCATAGAAAATAAACCCGACTTTTCCCGAGTTTTTAAAGTCAACAATTCGTAAAAAATACCTCACAAAAATCAACATTTTTGCATTTCAAAGCTTTACCCAGACGGTAGGCCAAAACCACACAGACTTTGGATCCATTTTATAGCAGAATCAATCAACTTTTCAGATAATCAAAGTTTTTTGCAACCAGATCCTAGATACTTAAATATTACAAAATTGTTAGTTCTTAAAAAACAATTTCTGCCATAGAAAATAAACCCGACTTTTCCCGAGTTTTTAAAGTCAAAATTTCGAAAAAAAAAATCGCACAACAATCAACATTTTTGCATTTGAAAGCTTTACCCAGACGGTAGGCCAAAACCACACAGAGTTTGTATCCATTTTATAGAAGAATCAATCAACTTTTCAGATAATCAAAGTTTTTTGCAACCAGATCCTAGATACTTAAGTTATGTGAAAAAAAACCGCAACCTCCGCAAAAAATTACAAAATTGTTAGTTCTTAAAAAACAATTTCTGCCATAGAAAATAAACCCGACTTTTCCCGAGTTTTTAAAGTCAAAAATTCGTAAAAAATACCTCACAAAAATCAACATTTTTGCATTTCAAAGCTTTACCCAGACGGTAGGCCAAAACCACACAGAGTTTGGATCCATTTTATAGCAGTATCAATCAACTTTTCAGATAATCAAAGTT
>NW_022998481.1:0-1254 GCF_900245975.1 Drosophila guanche | reverse complement strand
AAAAAAAAAATCTCACAACAATCAAAATTTTTGCATTTCAAAGCTTTACCCAGACGGTAGGCCAAAACCACACAGAGTTTGGATCCATTTTATAGCAGTATCAATCAATCAACTTTTCAGATAATCAAAGTTTTTACAACGAAAATTAAGATACTTAAGTTATGTGAAAAAACAAATCGCTATCTCTGAAAAAACCTTAAACAAAAAATTACTTTCTTAATAAATTCTGAAAAAAAAAGTTCTGCCATAGAAAATAAACCCGACTCTTCCCGAGTTTTAAAAGTCAAAATTTCGAAAAAAAAAAAAAATCTCACAAAAATCAACATTTTTGCATTTCAAAGCTTTACTCAGACGGTAGGCCAAAACCACACAGAGTTTGGTTCCACTTTATATTAGTATCAATCAACTTTTTCAGATAATCAGAGTTCTTTACATCCAGATCTAAGATACTTAAGTTGTGTGAAAAAACAAACCGCTACTTCTAAAAAACCTTAAACCAAAAAAGGACAAACTTTGAAAATTCTTAAAAGAAAAGTTCTGGCATAGAAAATAAACCCGACTTTTCCCGAATTTTTAAAATCAAAATTTCGTACAAAATACATCACAAAAATCAACATTTTTGCATTTCACAGTAGGCCAAAACCACACAGAGTTTGGATCCATTTTATGGCAGTATTAATCATCTTTTCAGATAATCAGAGTTTTTTCGTACCAAAATCAAGATACTTAAGTTATGTGAAAAAACAAACCGCAACCTCTAAAAAAACTTTTAACTAAAAATTACATCTTTAATAAGTTCTTAAAAATCAAGTTCTGCCACAGAAAATAAACCCGACTTTTCCCGAGTTTTTAAAGTCAAAATTTCGAAAAAAATACTCACAACAATCAACATTTTTTCATTTCAAAGCTTTTCAGAGACGGTAGGCCAAAAATACACACAGTTTGGATCCACTTCATAGCAGCATCAATCAACTTTTCAGATAATAAAAGTTCTTTACAACAAGGTCTAAGATACTAAAGTTATGTAAAAGAACAAACCGCTACTTCTAAAAAACCTCAAACAAAAAAGTACAAACTTTGAAAATTCTTAAAAGTTCTGCCATAGAAAATAAACCCGATTCTTCCCAAGTTATAGTTCCCAAGTTCCCAAGTTATCCAAAATATATCACAACAATCAACATTTTTGCATTTCACAGTAGGCCAAAACCACACAGAGTTTGGATCCATTTTATGGCAGTATTAATCATCTTTTCA
>NW_022998480.1:0-1254 GCF_900245975.1 Drosophila guanche | reverse complement strand
GCCAACTTTAATCCACCGTGAGCAGATTGCACTTGAACAGCAGCGTCTGTCTAATGAGGCCCGAGCCAAGGAGGCATCTGATCAGCGAAAACGCCTGGAGCAAGAACGACGTATAGCCCTCGGAATCCCACAGGAGAGACCATCCATATGCTGGGTCAATCACGTTGCTCGGATGCTGAAAAATGGAGAAACAACTCGGCTAGAAATGGCAGAAAGAATCCGCTTTGAACCAGAATACATACAGAGGCTAATAATGACTCCACTCGAACCGCATGAGCTCCCTCCGCCTACTCCCGAGCAGCTGCTAGAGGAGGGAATGAACACCCTTCAACAGCGACTGGAAAGGGAACTGGACGACGCGATGGACGCCGAATTTACTGCTGAAGAAAACCGAGCCCGCACTGATCAACAAGAAGAGGCTCCAGCTGGAAGTTTGGCGGTCGTGCACCTAGAGGCCAGAATCTGCAGAGCTCCTAAAAAAAGAAGAAGGGAAATTAATAATGCCGATCAGGGTGGCAAAAACTCTGTTTTTCTCTATTCCACAGCTTCCGGAGCCATCCTGGAGCGCACAGAGCGAGGTCGACTCACTATAGTTCACTCGGCAGCTGGCCAAATCCAGGCAAATCCTCTGGCCTGGGGCATGGAGCGGCTAAATACACCCACTTCCGCACGGACTGGACCAGATCCAATCTCCAATAGCACGAGAGGGCAACTACAACGCCTACAGTGGCCGGCTGTAGGCCTGCTGCTCACTGGTTTTTTGATGTCTTCATGGCAGCTGCAGCAGACAGACGTCAGCACGAGACATCTAATACGGACATCAAAAAGCGAAACGAGGATCCAAAGGCGTCGACCAGGGCATCTGTGGTGGAAGGCTACGCATCGGAAAACACGCCCCCTAATATCAGAGAGCCTAAAATTTAAGTCAACAGATATCTAACATTTTTAATACTTACAATCAGAATATCACAGCCATTTCCACAAATGTAAACAAACAATTGTAGCTTTCTTCTTCTCCTTTTTACACATGTGCCAAAATACTACCCACCCCCACAAAAAATACTGAATAATCGATATCGATTCTACTAAGAAATAATTGTTAAAAAATACCAAAATATCACAGTTTAGACTAGAAATTATGTCCCTGCTTGTAAATATCACGGCCTACTCTAATACTATTTGTATATGCGTCTAAATGTATGCGAAGACAAATAAATATAGCTGACGACCACCTATGGTGGCCTAACAGTCTTA
>NW_022998479.1:0-1254 GCF_900245975.1 Drosophila guanche | reverse complement strand
AAAGCTTTTCCGAGACGGTGGGCCAAAACCACAAACAGTTTGGATCCATTTAATAGCAGTATCAATCAACTTTTCAGATAATCAAAGTTTTTTACAACCAAAATTAAGATACTTAAGTTATGTGAAAAAACACAACACTGAACAAACCTTAAACCAAAAATTACAAAATTACTAGTTCTTAAAAATCAAGTTCTGCAATAGAAAATAAACCCAACTCTTCCCGAGTTTTTAATGTCCAAATTTCGTAATAAATACCTCACAAAAATCAACATTTTTGCATTTCAAATCTGTATATTTCCCAGACGGTAAAGCAAAAACACAAAGTGTTTGGAACCAATACCACACAGAGTTTGGATCCACTTGATAGCAGTATGAATAAAATTTTCAGATAAATAAAGTTCCATACAACCAGATCTAAGATAACTAGGTTATGTGAAAAAAACAAAGCTCAACCTCAAAATCAAAATTTCGAAGAAAAAAAAACCTAACATCAATCAACATTTTTGCATTTCTAAGCGCTACCCAGACGGTAGGCCAAAACCACACAGTTTGGATCCATTTTATAGCAGTATCAATCAACTTTTCAGATAATCAAAGTTTTTTACAACCAAAATTAAGATACTTAAGTTATGTAAAAAAAACAAACCACAACCTCTGAAAAAAACTTAAACTAAAAATTACATCCTTAATATGTTCCTAAAAAAAAAAGTTCTGCCATAGAAAATAAACCCGACTTTTCCCGAGTTTTTAAAGTCAAAATTTCGAAAAAAAAAATCTCACAGCAATCCACATTTTTGCATTTCAAAGCTTTTCCGAGACGGTAGGCCAAAACCACAAAAAGTTTGGATCCATTTAATAGCAGTATCAATCAACTTTTCAGATAATCAAGGGTTTTTACAACCAAAATTAAGATACTTAAGTTATGTAAAAAAACAAACCGCAACCTCTGAAAAAACCTTAAACTAAAAATTACTTCCTTAATAAGTTCCTAAAAAACAAGTTCTGCCAAAGAAAATAAACCCAACTTTTCCCGAGTTTTTAAAGTAAAAATATCTGAAAAAAAAATCTCACATCAATTAACATTTTTGCATTTCAAAGGCTTATCCAGACGGTAGGCCAAAACCACTCAGTTTGGATCCATTTTATAGCAGTATCAATCAACTTTTCAGATAATCAAAGTTTTTTACAAACAAAATTAAGATACTTAAGTTATGTGAAAAAACGAACCGCAACCTCTGAAAAAACCTTAAACTA
>NW_022998478.1:0-1255 GCF_900245975.1 Drosophila guanche | reverse complement strand
CCTAGAAGTATTACGTGATTTTCTGCCCCTTACCCTCGTTGCTACTCTCCTTTTTTTCGTGGGAACCGCTTTAGGGCCCTCAGTGATGGTGTTTTGTAATTTATATGCTCCTCTTGCATTTGTGTCTCTACTTCTTGTTCGCCTGGAGGGAACTTCTTCATTTGTATTAGCATGGTTCACTTCAGTCCTTCCTTCCAACTCACTCTTTTTTTGCTGTAAACGATTCTCTGCCGCCAGTTCATTGAAACTATTGAATATATCCTTTAGAGATTCCGGGATGAATAAATCACCTATTAAAGCAGCTTGACGATCTGGTGGAACTAAAGTAAGCAATTGGGTAACGACGCTTACGAGCTTCATAACATCTTCTTCCGTTGGAGCTGGTGGGACTAATAACTGTGTACAATCCATTTTTCTCATGAGCATTTCGGTAGCTCTCTTCTTGTCTTTCTCGGGCAATCTTCCTATTATTATAGCAATAGATTTGTATAGTTGCTTTCTATTGTCTAACAGCTTGTTATTCTGTAGCATCAAATCTATGGCAGCCTGACTTGCTTCTTGTGAAGAGAGCATACCATTTCCAATCGAATCAAACCTTTCCTTAACCATCTTCGCAGCAGGCAAAATTACCTCAGCACTGGAGTCAGAAGATACGCTGGAATCTTCTGCGCTAGAATCAAGACCATACGGCCTACCGGTTGTGAGAGATTCCATGGGCCTTATGACATATCCTGGAAAGAGTAGCTCATCAGACTTACGTTTACTCTCTATATCAATATCTACATCAGGAGCAATCATTTCAATAAACAGCCGACATACATCCCAGACGCTATAAGCTGTACGTGCTTTTACCGTCAGATTCTTGGCTGTTTCAATGTCGTCCATTTTGGTTTTCTTTTACCAGTATTGTTCGTTTGATAATGTATTCTTGCTTATTACATTATAAAATCTGTGCAGATCACATGTCAAAACAACTTTTTATCACAAGATAGTACCGCAAAACGAACCTGCGGGCCGTCTAAAAATTAAGGAAAAGCAGCAAAGGTGCATTTTTAAAATATGAAATGAAGATACCGCAGTACCAATTATTTTCGCAGTACAAATAATGCGCGGCCGGTGCATTTTTCGAAAGAACGCGAGACAAACAGGACAATTAAAGTTAGTTTTTCGAGTTAGCGTGTTTGAATACTGCAAGATACAAGATAAATAGAGTAGTTGAAACTAGATATCAATTGCACACAAGATCGGCGCTAAG
>NW_022998477.1:0-1255 GCF_900245975.1 Drosophila guanche | reverse complement strand
AACCTCAACCTCTGAAAAAACCTTAAACTAAAAATTACAAAATTACTGTTTCTTAAAAAACAAGTTCTGCCATAGAAAATAAAACCGACTTTTCCCGAATTTTTGAAGTCGAAATTTCGTAATAAATACCTCACAAAAATCAACATTTTTGCATTTCAAAGCTTTACCCAGACGGTAGGCCAAAACCACACAGAGCTTGGATCCATTTTATAGCAGTATCTATCAACTTTTCAGATAATCAAAGTTTTTTACAAACCAAATTATGTGAAAAAAACAAACCGCAACCTCTGAGAAAACCTTAATCTAAAAATTACATTCTTAATAAGTTCTTAAAAAACAGGTTCTGCCATAGAAAGTAAACCCGACTTTTCCCGAGTTTTTAAAGTCAAAATTTCGTAAAAAATACCTCACAAAAATCAACATGTTTGCATTTCAAAGCTTTACCCAGACGGTAGGCCAAAACCACACAGAGTTTGGATCCACTTTATAGCAGTATCAATCAACTTTTCAGATAATCAAAGTTCTTTACAACCAGATCTGAGGTACTTAAGTTATGTGAAAAAACAAACCACAACCTCTGAAAAGACCTTAAACTAAAAGTTACATCCTTAATAAGTTCCTAAAAAAAAAGTTCTGCCAAAGAAAATAAACCCGACTTTTCCCGAGTNATCCACTTTATAGCAGTATCAATCAACTTTTCAGATAATCAAAGTTCTTTACAACCAGATCTGAGGTACTTAAGTTATGTGAAAAAACAAACCACAACCTCTGAAAAGACCTTAAACTAAAAGTTACATCCTTAATAAGTTCCTAAAAAAAAAGTTCTGCCATAGAAAATAAACCCGACTTTTCCCGAGTTTTTAAAGGAAAAATATTGAAAAAAAAAATCTCACATCAATCAACATTTCTGCATTTCAAAGCTTTACCCGGACGGTAGGCCAAAACCACACAGTTTGGACCCATTTTATAGTAGTATCAATCAACTTTTCAGATAATCAAAGTTTTTTACAACCAAAATTAAGATACTTAAGTTATGTGAAAAAAAAAACCACAACGTCTGAAAAAACCTTAAACTAAAAATTACATCCTTAATAAGTTCCTAAAAAACAAGTTCTGCCATAGAAAATAAACCCGACTTCTCCCGAGTTTTTAAAGTAAAAATATTGAAAAAAAAATCTCACATCAATCAACATTTCTGCATTTCAAAACTTTACCCGGACGGTAGGCCAAAACCACACAGTTTGGATCCATTTTA
>NW_022998476.1:0-1255 GCF_900245975.1 Drosophila guanche | reverse complement strand
TGGGTAAAGCTTTGAAAAGCAAAAATGTTGATTTTTGTGAGGTATTTTGTACTGCATTTTGTACTGTATTTTCTATGGCAGAACTTTTCTTTTAAGAATTTTCAAAGTTTGTACTTTTATGTTTAATTTTTTTTAGAATTAGCGTTTTGTTTTTTCACATAACGGACCCAACTGGATCCAAACTGTGTGTGGTTTTCGCCTACCGTCTCGGAAAAGCTTTGAAATGCAAAAATGTTGATTGTTGTGAAATTTTTTTTTCTAAATTTTGATTTTAAAAACTTGGGAAAAGTCGGGTTTATTTTCTATGGCAGAACTCTTCTTTTAGGAATTTTCAAAATTTGTGCTTTTTTGTTTAAGGTTTTTAAGAAGTAGCGGTTTGTTTTTTCACATAACTTAAGTATCTTAGATCTAGTTGTAAAGAACTTTGATAATCTGAAAAGTTGATTGATGCTGCTATGAAGTTGATCCAAACTGTTTGTGGTTTTTGGCCTACCGTCTCGGAAAAGCTTTGAAATGGCAGAACTTGTTTTTTAAGAAATTATTAAGGATGTCATTTTTAGTTTAAGTTTTTTTCAGAGGTTGCGGTTTGTTTTTTCACATAATTAAGGTATCTTAATTTTGGTTGTAAAAAACTTTGATTATATGAAAAGTTGATTGATACTGCTATAAAATGGATCCAAACTCTGTGTGGTTTTGGCCTACCGTCTGGGTAAATCTTTGAAATGCAAAAATGTTGATTTTTGTGAGGTATTTTGTACGAAATGTTGACTTTAAAAATTCGTTAAAAGTCGGGTTTATTTTCTATTGCAGAACTTTTCCTTTAAGAATTTTCAAAGTTCGTACTTGTTTGTTTAAGGTTTTTTAGAAGTAGTGGTTTGTTTTTTCGCATAACTTAAGTTTCTTAATTTTGGTTTTAAAAAACTTTGATTATCTGAAAAGTTGATTGATACTGCTATAAAATGGATCCAAACACTGTGTGGTTTTGGCCTACCGTCTAGGTAAAGCTTTGAAATGCAAAAATGTTGATTTTAGTGAGGTATTTTTCACGAACTTTTGACTTTAAAAACTCGGGAAAAGTCGGGTTTATTTTCTATGGCAGAACTCTTCTTTTAGGAATTTTCAAAATTTGTGCTTTTTTGTTTAAGGTTTTTAAGAAGTAGCGGTTTGTTTTTTCACATAACTTAAGTATCTTAGATCTAGTTGTAAAGAACTTTGATAATCTGAAAAGTTGATTGATGCTGCTATGAAGTTGATC
>NW_022998475.1:0-1255 GCF_900245975.1 Drosophila guanche | reverse complement strand
GTATCAATCAACTTTTCAGATAATTAAAGTTTTTTACAACCAAAATTAAGATATTTAAGTTATGTGAAAAAACAAACCGCAACCTCTGAAAAAACCTTAAACTTAAAATTACTTTCTTAATAAGTTCTTAAAAAACAAGTTCTGCCATAGAAAATAAACCCGAGTTTTTAAAGTCAAAATTTCGTACAAAATACCTCACGAATGTGAAAATTTTTGCATTTTAAAGCTTTACCCAGACGGTAGGCCAAACCCACACAGATTTTGGATCCACTTTATAGCAGTATCAATCAAATTTTCAGATAATCAAAATTTTTTACAACCAAAATTAAGATACTTAAGTTATGTGAAAAACCAACCGCAACATCTGAAAAAACCTTTAACTAAAAATAACAAAATTACTAGTTCTTAAAAAACAAGTTCTGCCATAGAAAATAAAACCGACTTTTCCCGAGTTTTTAAAGTCAAAATTTCGAAGAAAAAAAAAATCTCACAACAATCAACATTTTTGCATTTCAAAGCCTACCGAGACGGTAGGCCAAACCCACAAACAGTTTGGATCCATTTAATAGCAGTTTCAATCAACTTTTCAGATAATCAAAGTTTTTTACAACCAAAATTATGATACTTACGTTATGTGAAAAAACAAACCGCCACCTCTGAAAAAACCTGAAACTTAAAATTACTTCCTTAATAAGTTTTTAAAAAAACAAGTTCTGCCATAGAAAATAAACCCTACTTTTTCCGAGTTTTTAAAGTCAACATTTGGAAAAAAAAAATCTCACAACAATCAACAATTTTGCATTACAAAGCTTTACCCAGACGGTAGGCCAAAACCACTCAGAGTTTGGATCCATTTTATAGCAGTATCAATCAACTTTTCAGATAATCAAAGCTTTTTACAACCACAATTAAGATACTTAAGTTATGTGAAAAAAACAAATCACAACCTCTAAAAAAACCTAAAACTAATAATAACAAAATTTCTCGTTCTTAAAAAACAAGTTTTGCCATAGAAAACGGTAGAAAATAAACCCGACTTTTCCCGAGTTTTTAAAATTAAAATATCGAAAAAAAAATCTCACATCAATCAACAATTTTGCATTTCAAATCCTTACCCAGGCGGTAGGCCAAAACCACAAACAGTTTGCATCCATTTTATAGCAGTATCAATCATCTTTTCAGATAATCAAAGTTTTTTACAACCAAACTTAAGACTAACCTAAGGTTTGTGGAAAATTAAATAGCAACCTCTGAA
>NW_022998474.1:0-1255 GCF_900245975.1 Drosophila guanche | reverse complement strand
AAAACCACACAGAGTTTGGATGCATTTTATAGCAGAATCAATCAACTTTTAAGATAATCAAAGTTTTTTGCAACCAGATCTAAGATACTTAAGTTATGTGAATAAACCGCAACCTCTGAAAACCCCTTAAACTAAAAATTACAAAATTTATAGTTCTTAAAAAACAAGTTCTGCCATAGAAAATAAAGCCGACTTTTTCCGAGTTTTTAAAGTCAAAATTTCGAAAAAAAAAAATATCTTACAACAATCCACATTTTTGCATTTCAAAGCTTTACCCAGACGGTAGGCCAAAACCACACAGAGTTTGGATCCATTTTATAGCAGAATCAATCAACTTTTCAGATAATCAAAGTTTTTTGCAATCAGATCTAAGCAACTTAAGTTATGTGAAAAAACCGCAACCTCTGAAAACCCCTTAAACTAAAAATTACAAAATTGATAGTTCTTAAAAAACAAGTTCTGCCATAGAAAATAAAGCCGACTTTTTCCGAGTTTTTAAAGTCAAAATTCGAAAAAAAAAAATCTCACAACAATCCATATTTTTGCATTTCAAAGCTTTACCCAGACGGTAGGCCAAAACCACACAGAGTTTGGATCCATTTGATAGCAGAATCAACCAACCTTTCAGATAATCAAAGTTTTTTGCAATCAGATCTAAGATACTTAAGTTATGTGAAAAAACCGCAACCTCTGAAAACCCCTTAAACTAAAAATTACTTCCTTAATAAGTTCTTAAAAAACAAGTTCTGCCATAGAATATAAACCCGACTTTTCCCGAGTTTTTAAAGTAAAAATTTCGAAAACAAAAAATTGCACAACAATGAACATTTTTGCATTTCAAAGCTTTACCCAGACGGTAGGCCAAAACCAAATAGAGTTTGGATCCATTTTATAGCAGAATCAATCAACTTTTCAGATAATCAAAGTGTTTTGCAACCAGATCTAAGATACTTAAGTTATGTGAAAAAACAAACAGCAAAGTCTGAAAAAACCTTAAACTAAAGATTAATTCCTTAATAAGTTCTTAAAAAACAAGTTCTGCCATAGAAAACAAAACCGACTTTTCCCGAGTTTTTAAAGTAAAAATTTCGAAAACAAAAAATCTCACAACAATCAACATTTTTGCATTTCAAAGCTTTACCCAGACGGTAGGCCAAAACCACACAGAGTTTGGATCCATTTTATAGCAGAATCAATCAACTTTTCAGATAATCAAAGTTTTTTACAACCAAAATTAAGAAACTTAAGTTATATT
>NW_022998473.1:0-1255 GCF_900245975.1 Drosophila guanche | reverse complement strand
CTTAGCGCCGATCTTGTGTGCAATTGATATCTAGTTTCAACTACTCTATTTATCTTGTATCTTGCAGTATTCAAACACGCTAACTCGAAAAACTAACTTTAATTGTCCTGTTTGTCTCGCGTTCTTTCGAAAAATGCACCGGCCGCGCATTATTTGTACTGCGAAAATAATTGGTACTGCGGTATCTTCATTTCATATTTTAAAAATGCACCTTTGCTGCTTTTCCTTAATTTTTAGACGGCCCGCAGGTTCGTTTTGCGGTACTATCTTGTGATAAAAAGTTGTTTTGACATGTGATCTGCACAGATTTTATAATGTAATAAGCAAGAATACATTATCAAACGAACAATACTGGTAAAAGAAAACCAAAATGGACGACATTGAAACAGCCAAGAATCTGACGGTAAAAGCACGTACAGCTTATAGCGTCTGGGATGTATGTCGGCTGTTTATTGAAATGATTGCTCCTGATGTAGATATTGATATAGAGAGTAAACGTAAGTCTGATGAGCTACTCTTTCCAGGATATGTCATAAGGCCCATGGAATCTCTCACAACCGGTAGGCCGTATGGTCTTGATTCTAGCGCAGAAGATTCCAGCGTATCTTCTGACTCCAGTGCTGAGGTAATTTTGCCTGCTGCGAAGATGGTTAAGGAAAGGTTTGATTCGATTGGAAATGGTATGCTCTCTTCACAAGAAGCAAGTCAGGCTGCCATAGATTTGATGCTACAGAATAACAAGCTGTTAGACAATAGAAAG
Source organism: Drosophila guanche (assembly GCF_900245975.1). Classification (NCBI taxonomy): domain Eukaryota; kingdom Metazoa; phylum Arthropoda; class Insecta; order Diptera; family Drosophilidae; genus Drosophila; species Drosophila guanche. The sequence goes on along the minus strand of NW_022998473.1, from coordinate 495 downwards.
CAACTATACAAATCTATTGCTATAATAATAGGAAGATTGCCCGAGAAAGACAAGAAGAGAGCTACCGAAATGCTCATGAGAAAAATGGATTGTACACAGTTATTAGTCCCACCAGCTCCAACGGAAGAAGATGTTATGAAGCTCGTAAGCGTCGTTACCCAATTGCTTACTTTAGTTCCACCAGATCGTCAAGCTGCTTTAATAGGTGATTTATTCATCCCGGAATCTCTAAAGGATATATTCAATAGTTTCAATGAACTGGCGGCAGAGAATCGTTTACAGCAAAAAAAGAGTGAGTTGGAAGGAAGGACTGAAGTGAACCATGCTAATACAAATGAAGAAGTTCCCTCCAGGCGAACAAGAAGTAGAGACACAAATGCAAGAGGAGCATATAAATTACAAAACACCATCACTGAGGGCCCTAAAGCGGTTCCCACGAAAAAAAGGAGAGTAGCAACGAGGGTAAGGGGCAGAAAATCACGTAATACTTCTAGG
>NW_022998472.1:0-1255 GCF_900245975.1 Drosophila guanche | reverse complement strand
GGATCCAAACTCTGTGTGGTTTTGGCCTACCGTCTCGGAAAAGCTTTGAAATGCAAAAATGTTGATTGTTGTGAGATTTTTTTTTTTCGAAATTTTGACTTTAAAAACTCGGGAAAAGTTGGTTTTATTTTCTATGGCAGAACTTGTTTTTTAAGAACTAGCAATTTTGTAATTTTTAGTTTAGGGTTTTTTCAGAGGTTGCGGTTCGTTTTTTCACATAACTTAAGTATCTTAATTATGGTTGTAAAAAACTTTAATTATCTGAAAAGTTGATTGATACTGCTATAAAATGGATCCAAACTCTGTGTGGTTTTGGCCTACCGTCTCGGTTAAGCTTTGAAATGCAAAAATGCTTATTGTTGTGAGATTTTTTGTTTTCGAAATTTTTACTTTAAAAACTCGAGAAAAGTCGGGTTTATTTTCTATGGCAGAATTGTTTTTTTAAGAACTTATTAAGGAAGTAATTTTTAGTTTAAGGTTTTTTTTAGAGCTTGCGGTTTGTTTTTGTTTTTCATAACTTAAGTATCTTAGATCTGGTTGCAAAAAAACTTTGATTATCTGAAAAGTTGATTGATTCTGCTATAAAATGGATCCAAACTCTGTGTGGTTTTGGCCTACCGTCAGGGTAAAGCTTTGAAATGCAAAAATGTTGATTTTTGTGAGGTATTTTGTACGAAATTTTAACTTTAAAATCTCGGGTTTATTTTCTATGGCAGAATTTGTTTTTTAAGAACTTATTAAGGAAGTAATTTTAAGTTTAAGGTTTTTTCAGAGGTTGCGGTTTGTTTTTTCAAATAACTTAAGTATCTTAATTGTGGTTGTAAAAAGCTTTGATTATCTGAAAAGTTGATTGATATTGCTATTAAATGGATCCAAACTGTTTGTGGTTTTGGCCTACCGCCTGGGTAAGGATTTGAAATGCAAAAATGTTGATTGATGTGAGATTTTTTTTCTCGATATTTTAACTTTAAAAACTCGGGAAATGTCGGGTTTATTTTCTACCGTTTTCTATGGCAGAAATTGTTTTTTAAGAACTAGCAATTTTGTAATTATTAATTTTTAGTTTAAGGTTTTTTCAGAGGTTGCGGTTTGTTTTTTTCACATAACTTAAGTATCTTAATTGTGGTTGTAAAAAGCTTTGATTATCTGAAAAGTTGATTGATACTGCTATAAAATGGATCCAAACTCTGAGTGGTTTTGGCCTACCGTCTGGGTAAAGCTTTGTAATGCAAAATTGTTGATTGTTGTGAGATTT
>NW_022998471.1:0-1255 GCF_900245975.1 Drosophila guanche | reverse complement strand
AAACAATTTTTAGTTTAAGGTTTTCTCAGAGGTTGCGGTTTGTTTTTTCACATAAATCCAAACTCTGTGTGGTTTTGGCCTACCGTCTGGGTAAAGCTTTGAAATGCAAAAATGTTGATTTTTGTGAGGTACGTTGTACGACATTCTGTCTTTAAAATCTCGGAAAAAGTCGGGTTTATTTTCTATGGCAGAACTTGTTTTTTAAGAACTTATTAAGGATGTAATTTTTAGTTTAATGTTTTCTCAGAGGTTTCGGTTTGTTTTTTCACATAACTTAAGTATCTTAGAACTGGTTGTAAAGAACTTCGATTATCTGAAAAGTTGAGTAATACTGCCATAAAGTAGATCCAAACTCTGCGTGGTTTTTGCCTACCGTCTGGGTAAAGCTTTGAAATGCAAACATTTTGATTTTTGTGAGGTATTTTTTACGAAATTTTGACTTTAAAAACTCGGGAAAAGTCGGGTTTATTTTCTATTTCAGAAATTGTTTTTTAAGAACTTATTAAGAATGTAATTTTAAGTTTAAGGTTTTTTCAGAGGTAGCGATTTGTTTTTTCACATAGCTTAAGTATTTTAATTTTGGTTGTAAAAACTTTGATTTTCTGAAAAGTTGATTGATACTGCTATAAAATAAATGCAAACTCTCTGTGGATTTGGCCTACCGTCTGAGAAAAGCTTTGAAACGCACAAATGTTGATTGTTGTGAGATTTTTATTGTCGAAATTTTGACTTTAAAAACTCGGGAAAAGTCGGGTTTATTTTCTATTTCAGAAATTGTTTTTTAAGAACTTATTAAGGATGTAATTTTAAGTTTAAGGTTTTTTCAGAGGTAGCGATTTGTTTTTTCACATAGCTTAAGTATTTATATTTTGGTTGTAAAAACTTTGACTATCTGAAAAGTTGATTGATACTGCTATAAAATGGATCCAAACTCTGTGTGGTTTTGGCCTACCGTCTGGGTAAAGCTTTGAAAAGCAAAAATGTTGATTTTTGTGAGGTACTTTGTACGAAATTCTGACTTTAAAAATTCGGGAAAAGGCGGCTTTATTTTCTATGGCAGAACTTTTCTTTTAAGAACTTATTAAGGATGTAATTTTTAGTTTAAGGTTTTTTCAGAGGTAGCGATTTGTTTTTTCACATAACTTAAGTATCTTAGAACTGGTTGTAAAGAACTTCGATTATCTGAAAAGTTGAGTAATACTGCCATAAAGTGGATCCAAACTCTGCGTGGTTTTGGCCTACCGTCTGGGTAAAA
>NW_022998470.1:0-1256 GCF_900245975.1 Drosophila guanche | reverse complement strand
GATTTTTTGTTTTCGAAATTTTTACTTTAAAAACTCGGGAAAAGTCGGGTTTATTTTCTATGGCAGAACTTGTTTTTTTAGAAACTTATTAAGGATGTAATTTTTAGTTTATGGTTTTTTCAGAGGTTGCGGTTTGTTTTTTCCCATAACTTAGGTATCTTAATTTTGGTTGTAAAAAACTTTGATTATCTGAAAAGTTAATTGATACTGCTATAAAACGGATCCAAACTCTGTGTGGTTTTGGCCTACCGTCTCGAAAAAGCTTTGAAATGCAAAAATGTTGATTGATGTGAGATTTTTCTTTTTGATATTTTTACTTTAAAAACTCGGGAAAAGTCGGGTTTATTTTCTATAGCAGAACTTGTTTTTTAGGAACCTATTAGGGATGTTATTTTTAGTTTAAGGTTTCTTCAAAGGTTGCGGTTTGTTTTTTCACATAACTTAAGTATCTTAGATCGTGTTGCAAAAAGCTTTGATTATCTGAAAAGTTGATTGATACTGCTATAAAATGGATCCAAACTCTGTGTGGTTTCGGCTTACCGCCTGGGTAAAGCTTTCAAATGCAAAAATGTTGATTTTTGTGAGGTATATTGTACGAAATTTTGACTTTAAAAACTCGGGTTTATTTTCCATGGCAGAACTTGTTTTTTAAGAACTAGGTAAGTAAGTAATTTTAAGTTTAAGGTTTTTTCAGAGGATGCGGTTTGTTTTTTCACATAACTTAAGTATCTTAATTTTGGTTGTAAAAAACTTTGATTATCTGAAAAGTTGATTGATACTGCTATAAAATGGATCCACACTGTTTGTGGTTTTGGCCTACCATCTCGGAAAAGCTTTGAAATGCAAAAATGTTGATTGTTGTGAGATTTTTTGTTTTCGAAATTTTTACTTTAAAAACTCGGGAAAAGTCGGGTTTTATTTTCTATGGCAGAACTTGTTTTTTTTTAGAAACTTATTAAGGATGTAATTTTAAGTTTAAGGTTTTTTCAGAGGTTGCGGTTTGTTTTTTCCCATAACTTAGGTATCTTATTTTTGGTTGTAAAAAACTTTGATTATCTGAAAAGTTGATTGATACTGCTATAAAACGGATCCAAACTCTGTGTGGTTTTGGCCTACCGTCTCGAAAAAGCTTTGAAATGCAAAAATGTTGATTGATGTGAGATTTTTCTTTTCGATATTTTTACTTTAAAAACTCGGGAAAAGTCGGGTTTATTTTCTATAGCAGAACTTGTTTTTTAGGAACCTATTAGGGATGT
>NW_022998469.1:0-1256 GCF_900245975.1 Drosophila guanche | reverse complement strand
GTAGGCCAAAACCACTCAGTTTGGATCCATTTTATAGCAGTATCAATCAACTTTTCAGATAATCAAAGTTTTTTACAAACAAAATTAAGATACTTAAGTTATGTGAAAAAACGAACCACAACCTCTGAAAAAACCTTAAACTTAAAATTACTTTCTTAATAAGTTCTTAAAAAACAAATTCTGCCATAGAAAAAAAAAACCCGAGTTTTTAAAGTCAAAATTTCGTACAAAATACCTCACAAAAATGAACATTTTTGCATTTTAAAGCTTTACCCAGACGGTAGGCCAAAACCACACAGAGTTTGGATCCATTTTATAGCAGAATCAATCAACTTTTCAGATAATCAAAGTTTTTTACAACCAAAATTAAGATACTTAAGTTATGTGAAAAACCAACCGCAACATCTGAAAAAACCTTAAACTAAAAATTACTTCCTTAATAAGTTCTTAAAAGAAAAGTTCTTCCATAGAAAATAAACCCGACTTTTCCCGAATTTTTAAAGTAAAAATTTCGAAAAAAAAAAAAAATCTCACAACAATCAACATTTTTGCATTTCAAAGCTTTTCCGAGACGGTAGGCCAAAACCACAAACAGTTTGGATCCATTTAATAGCAGTATCAATCAACTTTTTAGATAATCAAGGTTTTTTACAACCAAAATTAAGATACTTAAGTTATGTGAAAAAACAAACCGCAACCTNAAACCTTAAACTAAAAATTACTTCCTTAATAAGTTCTTAAAAGAAAAGTTCTTCCATAGAAAATAAACCCGACTTTTCCCGAATTTTTAAAGTAAAAATTTCCAAGAAAAAAAAAATCTCACAACAATCAACATTTTTGCATTTCAAAGCTTTTCCGAGACGGTAGGCCAAAAGCACAAACAGTTTGGATCCATTTAATAGCAGTATCAATAAACTTTTTAGATAATCAAGGTTTTTTACAACCAAAATTAAGATACTTAAGTTATGTGAAAAAACAAACCGCAACCTATGAAAATTCAAAGTAATCAAAGTTCTTTACAACCAGGTCTAAGATGGTTAAGTTATGTGAAAAAACAAACCGCTACTTCTAAAAAACCTTAAACAAAAAAGTAACAAACTTTGAAAATTTTTAAAAAAAAAGTTCTTCCATAGAAAATAAACCCGACTTTTCCCGAATTTTTAAAGTCAAAATTTTGTAAAAAATACCTCACAAAAATCAACATGTTTGCATTTCAAAGCTTTACCCAGACGGTAGGCCAAAACCACACAGAGTTT
>NW_022998468.1:0-1256 GCF_900245975.1 Drosophila guanche | reverse complement strand
GAGGTATTTTTCACGACATTTTGACTTTACAAATTCGGGAATAGTCGGGTTTATTTTCTATGGCAGAACTTTTCTTTTAAGAATTTTCAAATTTGTACTTTTTTGTTTAAGGTTTTTTCAGAGGTTGCGGTTTGTTTTTTCACATAGCTTAAGTATCTTAGATCTGGTTGCAAAAAACTTTGATTATCTGAAAAGTTTAGTAACACTGCTATAAAAATTATCCAAACTCTGTGTGGTTTTGGCCTACCCTCTGGGTAAACTAGGTAAATTAGGTTTTATTTTCAATGGCAGAACTTTTTTTTAGGAACATATTAAAGATGTCATTTATAGTTTAAGGGTTTTTTAGAGGTTGCGGTTTGTTTTTTCACATAACTTAAGTATCTTAGATCTGGTTGCAAAAAACTTTGATTATCTGAAAAGTTTATAAATACTGCTATAAAATGGATCCAAACTCTTTGTGGTTTTGGCCTACCGTCGCGGTTAAGCTTTGTAATGCAAAATTGTTGATTGTTGTGAGATTTTTTTTCCAAATTTTGACTTTAAAAACTCCGGAAAAGTCGGGTTTATTTTCTATGGCAGAACTTGTTTTTTAGGAACTTATTAAGGATGTCATTTTTAGTTTCAGGTTTTCTCAGAGGTTGCGGTTTGTTTTTTCACATAACTTAAGTATCTTAATTGTGGTTGTAAAAAACTTTCATTATCTGAAAAGTTGATTGANATACTGCTATAAAATGGATCCAAACTCTTTGTGGTTTTGGCCTACCGTCGCGGTTAAGCTTTGTAATGCAAAATTGTTGATTGTTGTGAGATTTTTTTTTCCAAATTTTGACTTTAAAAACTCCGGAAAAGTCGGGTTTATTTTCTATGGCAGAACTTGTTTTTTAGGAACTTATTAAGGATGTCATTTTTAGTTTCAGGTTTTCTCAGAGGTTGCGGTTTGTTTTTTCACATAACTTAAGTATCTTAATTGTGGTTGTAAAAAACTTTCATTATCTGAAAAGTTGATTGATACTTCTATAAAATGGATCCAAACTCTGTGTGGTTTTGGCGTACCGCCTGGGTAAAAATTTGACATGCAAAAATGTTGATTGCTGTGATATTTTTTTTTTTTATTCGAAATTTTTACTTTAAAAACTCGGGAACTTTTATTTTCTATGGCAGATCTTATTTTTTAAGAACTAGCAATTTTGTAATTTGTAGTTTAAGGTTTTTTCAGAGGTTGCGGTTTGTTTTTTCACATAACTTAAGTATCTTAA
>NW_022998467.1:0-1257 GCF_900245975.1 Drosophila guanche | reverse complement strand
TGGTTGTAAAAAACCTTGATTATCTAAAAAGTTGATTGATACTGCTATTAAATGGATCCAAACTGTTTGTGGTTTTGGCCTACCTTCTCGGAAAAGCTTTGAAATGCAAAAATGTTGATTGTTGTGAAATTTTTTTTTTCTTCGAAATTTTGACTTTAAAAACTCGGGAAAAGTCGGTTTTATTTTCTATGGCAGAACTTGTTTTTTAAGAACTAGCAATTTTGTAATTTTTAGTTTACGGTTTTTTCAGAGGTTGCGGTTCGTTTTTTCAGATAACTTAAGTATCTTAATTTTGGTTGTAAAAAACTTTGATTATCTGAAAAGTTGATTGATTCTGCTATAAAATGGATCCAAACTCTGTGTGGGTTTGGCCTACCGTCTCGGTAAAGCTTTAAAAAGCAAAAATGTTCATTTTTGTGAGGTATTTGGACGAAATTTTGACTTTAAAAACTCGGGTTTATTTTCTATGGCAGAACTTGTTTTTTAAGAACTTATTAAGAAAGTAATTTTTAGTTTAAGGTTTTTTCAGAGGTTTCGGTTTGTTTTTTCACATAACTTGAGTATCTTAACTGTGGTTGTAAAAAACTTTGATTATCTGAAAAGTTGATTGATACTGCTATAAAATGGATCCAAACTCTGAGTGGTTTTGCCTACCGTCTCGGAAAAGCTTTGAAATGCAAAAATGTGGATTGTTGTGAGATTTTTTTTTTTCGAAATTTTGACTTTAAAAACTCGGGAAAAGTCCGGTTTATTTTCTATGGCAGAACTTGTTTTTTAAGAACTAGCAATTTTGTAATTTTTAGTTTACGGTTTTTTCAGAGGTTGCTTTTCGTTTTTTCACATAACTTAAGTCTCTTAATTTTGGTTGTAAAAACCCTTGATTATCTGAAAAGTTGATTGATACTGCTATTAAATGGATCCAAACTTTTTGTGGTTTTGGCCTACCGTCTCGGAAAAGTTTTGAAATGCAAAAATGTTGATTTTTGTGAGATTTTTTTTTCTCGTAATTTTGCCTTTAACAACTCGGGAAAAGTCGGTTTTATTTTCTATGGCAGAACTTGTTTTTTTAGAACTAGTAATTTTGTATTTTTTAGGTTAAGGTTTTTTCAGAGGTTGTGGTTTGTTTATTTACATAACTTAAGTATCTTAATTTTGGTTGTAAAAAACTTTGATTATCTGAAAAGTTGATTGATACTGCTATTATATGGATCCAAATTGTTTGTGGTTTTGGCCTACGGTCTCGGAAAAGCTTTGAAA
>NW_022998466.1:0-1257 GCF_900245975.1 Drosophila guanche | reverse complement strand
ATCAATCAACTTTTCAAATAATCAAAGGTTTTTGCAACCAGACCTAAGATACTAAAGTTATGTGTAAAACAAAACGCAACCTCTGAAAAAACATTCAACAAAAAATTACATACTTAATAAATTCTAAAAAAAAAAGTTCTGCCATAGAAAATAAACCCGACTTTTTCCGAGTTTTTAAAGTAAAAATTTCGAAAAAAAATCTCACAACAATCAACATTTTTGCATTTCACGGTAGGCCAAAACCACACAGAGTTTGGATCCATTTTATAACAGTATCAATCAACTTTTCAGATAATCAAACTTTTTTGAAATTAGATCTAAGATACTTAAGCTATGTGAAAAAACAAATCGCTACCTCTGAAAAAACCTTAAACAAAGTTTTACTATCTTAATAACTTCTTTAGAAAAAAGCTGTGCCATAGAAAATAAACCCGACTCTTCCCGAGTTTTTAAAGTCAAAATTTCGTAAAAAATACCTCACAAAAATCAACATTTTTGTATTTCAAAGATTTTCCGAGACGGTAGGCCAACACCATACACAGTTTGGATCCATTTTATAGCAGCATCATTCAACTTTTCAGAAAATCAAAGTTTTTTGCAACCAGATGTAAGATACTAAAGTTATGCGAAAAACAAAACGCAATCTCTGAAAACACATTCAACAAAAAATTACAAAAAAATTAATAAATTCTAAAAAAATAAGTTCTGTTATAGAAAATAAATCCGACTTTTCCCGAGTTTTTAAAGTCAAAATTTCGTAAAAAATACCTCACAAAAATCAACATTTTTGCATTTCAAAGTTTTACCCAGACGGTAGCCCACAACCACACAGAGTTTGGATCCATTTTATAGCAGTATCAATCAACTTTTCAGATAACCAAAGTTTTTACAACCAAAATTAAGATACTTAAGTTATGTGAAAAAACAAATCGCTACCTCTGAAAAACCCTTAAAAAGAAAATTACTTTCTTAATAAATTCTTTAAAAAAAAGTTCTGCCATAGAAAATAAACCCGACTCTTCCCGAATTTTAAAAGTCAAAATGACGAAAAAAAAAAGAAAATCTCACAACAATCACCATTTTTGCATTTCAAAGCTTTTCAGAGACGGTAGGCCAAAACCACACACAGTTTGGATCCACTTCATAGCAACATCAATAAACTTTTCAGATAATTAAAGTTCTTTACAACCAGGTCTAAGATACTAAAGTTATGTGAAAAAAAACAAACGTAAAGTAAAAATTTCGAAAAAAAAAATC
>NW_022998465.1:0-1257 GCF_900245975.1 Drosophila guanche | reverse complement strand
CCCCCCCCCCCCCCCCCCCCTCACGCAGCTTATATTTGTTTTATACCCGGTACTCGAAGAGTAAATAGGGTATATTGTATTTGTGCACAAAGTTAATGTATGTAACACACAGAAGGAATCGTTTCCGACCCCATAAAGTGTATATATTCTTGATCACCATCAATAGCCGAGTCGATTGAGCCCTCTCTGTCTGTCCGTCTGTCCGTCCGTCTGTCCGTCCGTCTTGTTGAGCACCTGAATCTCAGAGACTATAAAAGCTAGAGCTACCAAATTTTGCATCCAGACTTCTGTATGCTCACACTGTTATAAGTGTATTTAAAAAATGTGCCTCACCCCATTCCGCCCCCGCCAAAGGACGAAAACCTCCCAAATCTACAATTGTAAATATAGAAGAAAACTAAAAACGCCATTCTGTAGGGAATGGTCATATCTATCAGATCAATAAATTGGGATCCGATTGGATCATTATTATAGCCAGAAAGAATAAATTAATTAGCAGTGGCTAAACCCACACTGTCCTGCAGCTTTTGTTGTTCTTTCATCATATCTATCAGATCAATAAATTGGGATCCGATTGGATCATTATTATAGCCAGAAAGAAGAAATTAATTAGCAGTGGCGAAAACCCACACTGTCCTGCAGCTTTTTTTGTTCTTTTCACATTCTCTCATTCACACTCTGCTTCACTCGGCCTCTGCCTCTGCCGACTTTAAACCATCCCCCCCCCCCTTACGAAGCGTATATTTGTTTTATACCCGGTACTCGAAGAGTAAATAGGGTATATTGTATTTGTGCACAAAGTTAAACTATGTAACACACAGAAGGAATCGTTTCCGACCCCATAAAGTGTATATATTCTTGATAACCATCAATAGCCGAGTCGATTGAGCCCTGTCTGTCCGTCCGTCTGTCCTTCCGTCTGTCCGTCCGTCTTGTTGAGCACCTGAATCTCAGAGACTATAAAAGCTAGAGCTACCAAATTTTGCATCCAGACTTCTGTATGCTCACACTGTTACAAGTGTATTTAAAAAATGTGCCCCGCCCCATTCCGCCCCCCTAAAAGGGCGAAAACCTCCCAAATCTACAATTGTAAATATAGAAGAAAACTAAAAACGCCATTCTGTAGGGAATGGTCATATCTATCAGATCAATAAATTGGGATCCGATTGGATCATTATTATAGCCAGAAAGAATAAATTAATTAGCAGTGGCTAAACCCACACTGTCCTGCAGCTTTTGTTGTTCTTTTCACATTCT
>NW_022998464.1:0-1257 GCF_900245975.1 Drosophila guanche | reverse complement strand
TTTTTAAAATCAAAATTTTGTATAAAATACCTCACAAAAATCAACATGTTTGCATTTCAAAGCTTTACCCAGACGGTACGCCAAAACCACACAGAGTTTGGATCCATATTATAGCAGTATCAATCAACTTTTCAGATAATCAAAGTTTTTTACAACCAAAATTAAGATACTTAAGTTATGTAAAACAACAAACCGCAACCTCTGAAAAAACCTTAAACTTAAAATTACTTTCTTAATAAGTTCTTAAAAAACAAGTTCTGCCATAGAAAATAAACCCGAGTTTTTAAAGTCAAAATTTTGTCCAAATACCTCACAAAAATGAACATGTTTGCATTTCAAAGCTTTACCCAGACGGTAGGCCAAAACCACACGGAGTTTGGATCCATTTTATAGCAGAATCAATCAACTTTTCAGATAATCAAAGTTTTTTACAACGAAAATTAAGATACTTAAGTTATGTGAAAAACCAACCGCAACATCTGAAAAAACCTTAAAATAAAAATTACTTCCTTAATAAGTTCCTAAAAACCAAGTTCTGCCAAAGAAAGTAAACCCAACTTTTCCCGAGTTTTTAATGTAAAAATATCGAAAAAAAAAAATCTCACAACAATCAACATTTTTGCATTTCAAAGCCTTTCCGAGACAGTAGGCCAAAACCACAAACAGTTTGGATCCNTAGCAGAATCAATCAACTTTTCAGATAATCAAAGTTTTTTACAACCAAAATTAAGATACTTAAGTTATGTGAAAAACCAACCGCAACATCTGAAAAAACCTTAAAATAAAAATTACTTCCTTAATAAGTTCCTAAAAACCAAGTTCTGCCAAAGAAAGTAAACCCAACTTTTCCCGAGTTTTTAATGTAAAAATATCGAAAAAAAAAAACTCTCACAACAATCAACATTTTTGCATTTCAAAGCCTTTCCGAGACAGTAGGCCAAAACCACAAACAGTTTGGATCCATTTAATAGCAGTATCAATCAAGTTTTTAGATAATCAAGGTTTTTTACAACCAAAATTAAGATACTTAAGTTATGTGAAAAAACAAACCGCAACCTATGAAAAATCAAAGTAATCAAAGTTCTTTACAACCAGGTCTAAGATGGTTAAGTTATGTGAAAAAACAAACCGCTACTTCTAAAAAACCTTAAACAAAAAAGTAACAAACTTTGAAAATTTTTAAAAGAAAAGTTCTTCCATAGAAAATAAACCCGACTTTTCCCGAATTTTTAAAGTCAAAATTTTGTAAAAAATACC
>NW_022998463.1:0-1257 GCF_900245975.1 Drosophila guanche | reverse complement strand
GTTTTATTTATTTAAAATTGTACACACTCGAAATCTTACAACTGACCGAACGCTGGATCGGCTGGCGGGCGTGCCGGAAGACAAGCTGGTCGAGGCCCATGGCAGCTTCCACACCAACCTTTGCATTAAATGCAAAAAGGAATACGGCATTGCCTGGATGCAGGAGATCTTCGCTGATCGACTGCCCAAGTGCACGGCATGCAAGAAAATTGTGAAGCCGGATATTGTTGTCTTTGGGGAAGACTTGCACGAAAAGTTCCTCAAAAGTTTGGTGGAGACTTCAAGGAGTGCGATCTGCTGATCATCATGGGCACCTCGCTGGAATTGCATCCGTTTGTAGCTTTGGCGCAGTACCCTGGACTGCGCTGTGTGCGTCTCTTGATCAATCGCGATGCCGTGGGTTTTCCCAAGTTTACCACCTGGATGGAGGACCAAAATAACGACTGTCTGCGGCAGCATCCACTTGGCACTGGGCTCGACACGAACAGTCATGTATTGACTTAGCGGAGCAGCATTCAAATGCCACTTTCACCCACCTACGTCGTACCTACTCTCAGGTACTTTATCCGATTTTGAGATATATTAATTAGTATTGATTCAAGTTCATCCCACCGTAGAGTGACCGATGAAAACAGCGCTGGCGCAGCACAGCTCATTGATCAGACGATGAACAGCAGATAGCAGACTGCAGCTCCAGCTCGAAAACATCATCACATACGTTCTTGTGAACTCCTCTCTCGAGTTCGAAGTATCGGCATTGTGGATGGTTCAGCAGGACAGCAGGTTCAGGACAGCCCAATCGATGCTGCCCAGGCAAGCGGCAGTGACCCTCCTTCTAGAGCGAATAGAGAAAGGCCACAGTCTGAATGGTCTTGCCTAGGCCCATCTCATCGGCTAGAATGGTGTCGATGGCCTGTCGAGGCTCTTCAGGTACTTTTTCCGATTTTGAGATATATTAATAAGTATTGATTCAAGTTCATCCCACCGTAGAGTGACCGATGAAAACAGCGCTGGCGCAGCACAGCTCATTGATCAGACGATGAACATCAGATAGCAGACTGCAGCTCCAGCTCGAAAACATCATCACTTCCGATTTTGTGAACAAAGTACCAAGCGGATGCTGCCGCAGACAGTCGTCATTTTGGTCATCCATCCAGGTGGTAAACTTGGGACGACCCACGGCATCGCGATTGATCAAGAGACGCACACAGCGCGGTCCAGGGTACTACGCCACAGCTGCAAACGGATGCAATTCCA
>NW_022998462.1:0-1258 GCF_900245975.1 Drosophila guanche | reverse complement strand
TGGCAGAACTTGTTTTTTAAGAACTATCAATTTTGTAATTTTTAGTTTAAGGTTGTTTCAGAGGTTGCGGTTTAATTTTTCACATAACTTAAGTATCTTAGATCTGATTGCAAAAAACTTTGATTATCTGAAAAGTTGATTGATTCTGCTATAAAATGGATCCAAACTCAGTGTGGTTTTGGCCTACCGTCTGGGTAAAGCTTTGAAATGCAAATATGTTGATTTTTATGATGTATTTTTTACGAATTTTTCACTTTAAAAACTCGGGAAAAGTCGGTTTTATTTTCTATGGCAGAACTTGTTTTTTAAGAACTATCAATTTTGTAATTTTTAGTTTATGGTTTTTTCAGAGGTTGCGGTTTGTTTTTTCACATAACTTAAGTATCTTAGATCTGATTTCAAAAAAGTGTGATTATCTGAAAAGTTGATTGATTCTGCTATAAAATGGATCCAAACTCTATGTGGTTTTGGCCTACCGTCTGGGTAAAGCTTTGAAATGCAAAAATGTTGTTTGTTGTGAGATTTTTTGTTTTCGAAATTTTCACTTTAAAAACTCGGGGAAAGTCGGGTTTATTTACTATGGCAGAACTTGTTTTTAAGAACTTATTCAGGAAGTCATTTTTAGTTTAAATTTCTTTCAGAGGTTGCGGTTTGTTTTTTCACATAACTTAAGTATCTTAATTTTGGTTGTAAAAAACTTTGATTTTTTGAAAAGTTGATTGATACTGCTATAAAATGGATCCAAACTCTGTGTGGTTTTGGCCTACCGTCTGGGTAAAGCTTTAAAATGCAAAAATGTTGATTTTTGTGAGATTTTTTGTTTTCGAAATTTTTAGTTTAAAAACTCGGGAAAAGTCGGGTTTATTTTTTATGGCAGAACTAGTTTTTTAAGAACCTATTAAGGAAGTAACTTTTAGTTTAAATTTCTTTCAGAGGTTGCGGTTTGTTTTTTCATATAACTTCAGTATCTTAATTTTGGTTGTAAAAAACTTTGATTATCTGAAAAGTTGATTGATACTGCTATAAAATGGATATAAACTCTGTGTGGTTTTGGCGTACCGTCTGGGTAAAGCTTTGAAATGCAAAAATCTTGATTTTTGTGAGGTATTTTTTACGAATTTTTGACTTTAAAAACTCGGGAAAAGTCGGGTTTATTTTCTATGGCAGAACTAGTTTTTTAAGAACCTATTAAGGAAGTAACTTTTAGTTTAAGGTTTTTTCAGAGGTTGCGGTTTGTTTTTTCACATATCTTAAGTAT
>NW_022998461.1:0-1258 GCF_900245975.1 Drosophila guanche | reverse complement strand
TTTTAAATACACTTGTAACAGTGTGAGCATACAGAAGTCTGGATGCAAAATTTGGTGGCTCTAGCTTTTATAGTCTCTGAGATTCAGGTGCTCAACAAGACGGACGGACAGACGGACAGACGGACGGACAGACAGACAGTGCTCAATCGACTCGGCTATTGATGGTGATCAAGAATATATACACTTTATGGGGTCGGAAGCAATTCCTTCTGTGTGTTACATACATTAACTTTGTGCACAAATACAATATACCCTATTTACTCTTCAAGTACCGGGTATAAAACAAATATAAGCTGCGGGAGGGGGGGGGGGGGGGGGGGGGGGGGGGGGGGGGGGGTGCATTCCCTACAGAATGGCGTTTTTAGTTTTCTTTTAACTTTAAATTTGTAGATTTGCAGGAGAGTGTGGGTTTAGCCACTGCTAATTAATATCTTCTTTCTGGCTATAATGATCCAATCGGATTCCAATTTAATGATCTGATAGATATGGCCATTCCCTACAGAATGGCGTTTTTAGTTTTCTTTTATCTTTAAAATTGTAGATTTGGGAGGTTTTCGCCCTTTTGCGGGGGCNATGGCCATTCCCTACAGAATGGCGTTTTTAGTTTTACTTTTTATCTTTAAAATTGTAGATTTGGGAGGTTTTCGCCCTTTTGCGGGGGCGGAATGGGGCGGGGCACATTTTTTAAATACACTTGTAACAGTGTGAGCATACAGAAGTCTGGATGCAAAATTTGGTAGCTCTAGCTTTTATAGTCTCTGAGATTCAGGTGCTCAAGAAGACGGACGGACAGACGGACGGACAGACGGACAGACAGACAGGGCTCAATTGACTCGGCTATTGATGGTGATCAAGAATATATACACTTTATGGGGTTGGAAGCAATTCCTTCTGTGTGTTACATACATTAACTTTGTGCACAAATACAATATACCCTATTTACTCTTCAAGTACCGGGTATAAAACAAATATAAGCTGCGCGAGGGGGGGGGGGGGGGGGGGGTTGTGTTGCATTCCCTACAGAATGTCGTTTTTAGTTTTCTTTTAACTTTAAAATTTTAGATTTGCAGGAGAGTGTGGGTTTAGCCACTGCTAATTAATATCTTCTTTCTGGCTATAATGATCCAATCGGATCCCAATTTGGTGATCTGATATATATGGCCATTCCCTACAGAATGGCGTTTTTAGTTTTACTTTTTATCTTTAAAATTGTAGATTTGGGAGGTTTTCGCCCTTTTGCGGGGGCGGAATGGGGCGG
>NW_022998460.1:0-1258 GCF_900245975.1 Drosophila guanche | reverse complement strand
CAATCAACTTTTCAAATAATCAAAGCTTTTTACAACCACAATTAAGATACTTAAGTTATGTGAAAAAACGAACAGCAACCTCTGAAAAAACCTTAAACTAAAAATTACAAAATTGCTAGTTCTTAAAAAAACAAGTTCTGCCATAGAAAATAAAACCAACTTTTCCCGACTTTTAAAGTCAAAATTTCAACAACAAAAAATCTCACAACAATCCACATTTTTGCATTTCAAAGCTTTTCCGAGACGGTAGGCCAAAACCACACAGAGTTTGGATCCACTTTATAGCAGTATCAATCAACTTTTCAGATAATCAAAATTTTTTACAACCAAAATTAAGATACTTAAGTTATGTGAAAAACCAACCGCAACATCTGAAAAAACCTTAAACTAAAAATTACTTCCTTAATAAGTTCATAAAAAACAAGTTCTGCCAAAGAAAATAAACCCAACTTTTCACGAGTTTTTATAGTAAAAATATCGAAAAAAAAATCTCAGATCAATCAACATTTTTGCATTTCAAAGCTTTACCCAGACGGTAGGCCAAAACCACACAGTATCAATTAACTTTTCAGATAATCAAAGTGTTTTACAACCAAAATTAAGATACTTAAGTTATGTGAAAAAACAAACCACAACCTCTGAAAAAACCTTAAACTAAAAATTACAAAATAGCTAGTTCTTAAAAAAACAAGTTCTGCCATAGAAAATAAAAACAACTTTTCCCGAGTTTTAAAGTCAAAATTTCGAAAAAAAAAATCTCACAACAACCCACATTTTTGCATTTCAAAGCTTTTCCGAGACGGTAGGCCAAAACCACACAGAGTTTGGATCCACTTTATAGCAGTATCAATCAACTTTTCAGATAATCAAAATTTTTTACAACCAAAATTCAGATTCCTAACTTATGTGAAAAAACAAACCGCAACCTCTGAAAAAACCTTAAACTAAAAATTACATCCTTAATAAGTTCCTAAAAAGCAAGTTCTGCCATAGAAAATAAACCCGACTTTTCCCGAGTTTTTAAAGTAAAAATATCGAAAAAAAAAAAAATCTCACATTAATCAACATTTTTGCATTTCAAAGCTTTACCCAGACGGTAGGCCAAAACCACACAGTTTGGATCGATTTTATAGCAGTATCAATCAACTTTTCAGATAATCAAAGTTTTTTACAACCAAAATTAAGATACTTAAGTTATGTGAAAAAACAAACCACAACCTCTGAAAAAACCTTAAACTAAAAATTACAAAATAGCTAG
>NW_022998459.1:0-1258 GCF_900245975.1 Drosophila guanche | reverse complement strand
CCACACAGAGTTTGGATCCATTTTATAGCAGTATCAATCAACTTTTCAGATAATCAAAGTTTTTTACAACCAAAATTAAGATACTTAAGTTATATGAAAAACAAACCGCAACCTCTGAAAAAACCTTAAACTAAAAGTTACTTCCTTAATAATTTCTTAAACAACAAGTTCTGCCATAGAAAATAAACCCGCCTTTTCCCGAGTTTTTAAGGTAAAAATTTCGAAAACAAAAAATCTCACAACAATCCACATTTTTGCATTTCAAAGCTTTACCCAGACGGTAGGCCAAAACCACACAGAGTTTGGATCCATTTTATAGTAGAATCAATCAACTTTTCAGATAATCAAAGTTTTTTGCAATCAGATCTAAGATACTTAAGTTATGTGAAAAAACCGCAACCTCTGAAAACTCCTTAAACTCAAAATTACAAAATTGATAGTTCTTAAAAAACAAGTTCTGCCATAGAAAATAAAGCCGACTTTTTCCGAGTTTTTAAAGTCAAAATTTCGAGAAAAAAAATCTCACAACAATCCATATTTTTGCATTTCAAAGCTTTACCCAGACGGTAGGCCAAAACCACACAGAGTTTGGATCCATTTCATAGCAGTATCAAACAAATTTTCAGATAATCAAAGTTTTTTACAACCAAAATTAAGATACTTAAGTTATTTGAGAAAACAAACCGCAACCTCTGAAAAAACCTTAAACTAAAAATTGCTTCCTTAATAAATTCTTAAAACACAAGTTCTGCCATAGAAAATAAACCCGACTTTTCCCGAGTTTTTAAAGTAAAAATTTCGAAAACAAAAAATCTCACAACAATCAACATTTTTGCATTTCAAAGCTTTAGCCAGACGGTAGGCCAAAACAACACAGAGTTTGGATCCATTTTATAGTAGAATCAATCAACTTTTCAGATAATCATAGTTTTTTACAACCAAAATTAAGATACTTAAGATATGTGAAAAAATAAACCGCAACCTCTGAAAAAACCTTAAACTAAAAGATACTTCCTTAATAAGTTGTTAAAAAACAAGTTCTGCCATAGAAAATAAACGCGACTTTTCCCGAGTTTTTAAAGTAAAAATTTCGAAAACAAAAAATCTCACAACAATCAACATTTTTGCATTTCAAAGCTTTACCCAGACGGTAGGCCAAAACCACACAGAGTTTGGATCCATTTTATAGTAGAATCAATCAACTTTTCAGATAATCAAAGTTTTTTGCAATCAGATCTAAGATACTTAAGTTATGTGA
>NW_022998458.1:0-1260 GCF_900245975.1 Drosophila guanche | reverse complement strand
CTTGTTTTTTAAGAACTAGCAATTTTGTAATTTTTAGTTTAAGGTTTTTTCAGAGGTTGCGGTTCGTTTTTTTACATAACTTAAGTATCTTAATTTTGGTTGTAAAAAATTTTGATTATCTGAAAAGTTGATTGATACTGCTATAAAGTGGATCCAAACTCTGTGTGGTTTTGGCCTACCGTCTCGGAAAAGCTATGAAATGCAAAAATGTTGATTTTTGTGAGATTTTTTTTTCTCGAAATTTTGACTTTAAAAACTCGGGAAAAGTCGGTTTTATTTTCTATGGCAGAACTGGTTTTTTAAGAACTAGTAATTTTGTAATTTTTAGTTTAAGGTTTTTTCAGAGCTTGTGGTTTGTTTTTTTACATATCTTAAGTATCTTAATTTTGGATGTAAAAATCGTTGATTATCTGAAAAGTTGATTGATACTGCTATTAAATGGATCCAAACTGTTTGTGGTTTTGGCCTACGGTCTCGGAAAAGCTTTGAAATGCAAAAATGTTGATTGTTGTGAGATTTTTTTTTTCGAAATTTTGACTTTAAAAACTCGGGAAAAGTCGGTTTTATTTTCTATGGAAGAACTTTTCTTTTAAGAACTTATTAAGGAAGTAATTTTTAGTTTAAGGTTTTTTTTAGAGCTTGCGGTTTGTTTTTTGTTTTCATAACTTAAGTATCTTAGATCTGGTTGCAAAAAAACTTTGATTATCTGAAAAGTTGATTGATTCTGCTATAAAATGGATCCAAACTCTGTGTGGTTTTGGCCTACCGTCTCGGAAAAGCTTTGAAATGCAAAAATGTGGATTGTTGTGAGATTTTTTTTTTTCGAAATTTTGACTTAAGTATCTTAGATCTGGTTGCAAAAAAACTTTGATTATCTGAAAAGTTGATTGATACTGCTATAAAGTGGATCCAAACTCTGTGTGGTTTTGGCCTACCGTCTTGGAAAAGCTTTGAAATGCAAAAATGTTGATTTTTGTGAGATTTTTTTTTCTCGAAATTTTGACTTTAAAAACTCGGGAAAAGTCGGTTTTATTTTCTATGGCAGAACTTGTTTTTTAAAGACTAGCAATTTTGTAATTTTTAGTTTAAGGTTTTTTCAGAGGTTGCGGTTCGTTTTTTCACATAACTTAAGTATCTTAATTTTGGATGTAAAAAACTTTGATTATCTGAAAAGTTGATTGATACTGCTATTAAATGGATCCAAACTGTTTGTGGTTTTGGCCTACGGTCTCGGAAAAGCTTTGAAATGCAAAAATGTGG
>NW_022998457.1:0-1260 GCF_900245975.1 Drosophila guanche | reverse complement strand
TGGTTGCAAAAAACTTTGATTATCTGAAAAGTTGATTGATTCTGCTATAAAATGGATCCAAACTCTGTGTGGTTTTGGCCTACCGTCTCGGAAAAGCTTTGAAATGCAAAAATGTGGATTGTTGTAAGATTTTTTTTTTCGAAATTTTGACTTTAAAAACTCGGGAAAAGTCTTGTTTATTTTCTATGGCTGTACTCGTTTTTTAAGAACTAACAATTTTGTAATTTTTTGTTTTATGTTTTTTCAGAGGTTGCGGTTTGTTTTTTCACATAACTTAAGTATCTTAATTTTGGTTGTAAAAAACTTTGATTATCTGAAAAGTTGATTGATACTGCTATAAAATTGATCAAAACTCTGTGTGGTTTTGGCCTACCGTCTGGGTAAAGCTTTGAAATGCAAAAATGTTGATTTTTGTGAGGTATTTTGTACGAAATTGGGACTTTAAAAACTCGGGTTTATTTTCTATGGCAGAACTTGTTTTGTAAGAACTTATTAAGGAAGTAATTTTAAGTTTAAGGTTTTTTCAGAGGTTGCGGTTTGTTTTTTCACATAACTTAAGTATCTTAATTTTCGTTGTAAAAAATCTTGATTATCTGAAAAGTTGATTGATACTGCTATAAAATGGATCCAAACTGTTTGTGGGTTTGACCTACCGTCTGGGTAAAGCTTTAAAATGCAAAAATTTTGATTGTTGTGAGATTTTTTGTTTTCGAAATTTTGACTTTAAAAACTCGGGAAAAGACGTGTTTATTTTCTATGCCAGAACTTGTTTTTTAAGAACTTATTAAGGAATTAATTTTAAGTTTAAGGTTTTTTCAGAGGTTGCGGTTTGTTTTTTCACATAAATTAAGTATCTTAATTTTCGTTGTAAAAAATCTTGATTATCTGAAAAGTTGATTGATACTGCTATAAAATGGATCCAAACTGTTTGTGGGTTTGACCTACCGTCTCGGAAAAGCTTTGAAATGCAAAAATGTTGATTGTTGTGAGATTTTTTTTTTTCGAAATTTTGACTTTAAAAAATTGGGGAAAAGTCGGGTTTATTTTCTATGGCAGAACTCGTTTTTTAAGAACTAACAATTTTGTAATTTTTTGTTTTATGTTTTTTCAGAGGTTGCGGTTTGTTTTTTTCACATAACTTAAGTATCTAAGATCTGGTTGCAAAAAACTTTGATTATCTGAAAAATTGATTGATACTGCTATAAAATGGATCCAAACTCTGTGTGGTTTTGGCCTACCGTCTCGGAAAAGCTTTGAAAT
>NW_022998456.1:0-1261 GCF_900245975.1 Drosophila guanche | reverse complement strand
GGTTTTTTCAGAGCTTGCGGTTTGTTTTTTCACATAACTGAGGTATCTTAGAGCTGGTTGCAAAAAACTTTGATTATCTGAAAAGTTGATTGATACTGCTATAAAATGGATCCAAACTCTGTGTGGTTTTGGCCTACCGTCTGGGTAAAGCTTTAAAATGCAAAAATGTGGATTGTTGAGAAATTTTTTTTTTTTCGGAATTTTGACTTTAAAAACTTGGGAAAAGTCTGTTTTATTTTCTATGGCAGAACTTGTTTTTTTAGGAACTTATTAAGGATGTAATTTTTAGTTTAAGGTTTTTCAGAGGTTGCGGTTTGTTTTTTCACATAACTTAAATACCTTAATTTTGGTTGTAAAAAACTTTGATTATCTGAAAAGTTGATTGATACTGCTATAAAATGGATCCAAACTCTGTGTGGTTTTGGCGTACCGTCTCGGAAAAGCTTTGAAATGCAAAATTGTTGATTTTTGTGAGGTATTTTTTACGAATTTTTGACTTTAAAAACTCCGGAAAAGTCGGGTTTATTTTCTTTTGCAGAACTTGTTTTTTTAGGAACTTATTAAGGATGTAATTTTTAGTTTACGGTTTTTTCAGAGTTTGCGGTTTGTTTTTTCACATAACTTGAGTACCTTAACTTTGGTTGTAAAAAACTTTGATTATCTGAAAAGTTGATTGATACTGCTATAAAATGGATCCAAACTCTGTGTGGTTTTGGCCTACCGTCTCGGAAAAGCTTTGAAATGCAAAAATGTTGATTGTTGTGAGATTTTTTGTTTTCGAAATTTTGACTTTAAAAACTCGGGAAAAGTCGGGTTTATTTTCTATGCCAGAACTTGTTTTTTTAAAAACTGATTAAGGAGGTAATTTTAAGTTTAAGGTTTTTTCAGAGGTTGCGGTTTGTTTTTTCACATAACTTAAGTATCTAAATTTTCGTTGTAAAAAATCTTGATTATCTGAAAAGTTGATTGATTTTGCTATAAAATGGATCCAAACTGTTTGTGGTTTTGACCTACCGTCCCGGAAAAGCTTTGAAATGCAAAAATATTAATTTTTGTGAGGTATTTTTTTTTTTTCGAAATTTTGTCTTTAAAAACTCGGGAAAGTCGGGTTTATTTTCTATGGCAGAACTTGTTTTTTTAGGAACTTATTAAGGATGCAATTTTTAGTTTAAGGTTTTTTCAGAGGTTGCGGTTTGTTTTTTCACATAACTTAAGTATCTAGGATCTGGTTGCAAAAAACTTTGATTGTCTGAAAAGTTGA
>NW_022998455.1:0-1261 GCF_900245975.1 Drosophila guanche | reverse complement strand
GGCAGAACTTGTTTTTTTAGGAACTTATTTAGGATGTAATTTTTAGTTTAAGGTTTTTTCAGAGGTTGCGGTTTGTTTTTTCCCATAACTTAGGTATCTTAATTTTGGTTGTAAAAAACTTTGATTATCTGAAAAGTTGATTGATACTGCTATAAAATGGATCCAAACTGTTTTGTGGTTTTGGCCTACCATCTCGGAAAAGCTTTGAAATGCAAAAATGTTGAGTGTTGTGAGATTTTTTGTTTTCGAAATTTTTACTTTAAAAACTCGGGGTTATTTTCTATGGCAGAACTTGTTTTTTAAGAACTTATTAAGGAAGTAATTTGTGGTTTAATGTATTTTCAGAGGTTTCGGTTTGTTTTTTCACATAACTTAAGTATCTTAGATCTGGTTCCAAAAAACTTTGATTATCTGAAAAGTTGATTGATTCTGCTATAAAATGGATCCAAACTATGTGTGGTTTTGGCCTACCGTCTGGGTAAAGCTTTGAAATGCAAAATAATTGATTTTTGTGAGGTATATTGTACGAAATTTTGACTTTAAAAACTCGGGAAAAGTCGGGTTTATTTTCTATGGCAGAACTTGTTTTTTTAGGAACTTATTTAGGATGTAATTTTTAGTTTAAGGTTTTTTCAGAGGTTGCGGTTTGTTTTTTCACATAACTTAGGTATCTTAATTTTGGTTGTAAAAAACTTTGATTATCTGAAAAGTTGATTGATACTGCTATAAAATGGATCCAAACTGTGTGGTTTTGGCCTACCGTCTGGGTAAAGCTTTGAAATGCAAAAATGTTTATTGATGTGAGATTATTTTTTCGATATTTTTACTTTAAAAACTCGGGAAAAGTCGGGTTTATTTTCTATAGCAGAACTTGTTTTTTAGGAACTTATTAGGGATGTAATTTTTAGTTTAAGGTTTTTTCAGAGGTTGCGGTTTTTTTTTTTACATAACTTAAGCATCTTAGATCTGGTTGCAAACAACTTTGATTATCTGAAAAGTTGATTGATACTGCTATAAAATGGATCCAAACTGTTTGTGGTTTTGGCCTACCATCTCGGAAAAGCTTTGAAATGCAAAAATGTTGAGTGTTGTGAGATTTTTTTTTTCGAAATTTTTACTTTAAAAACTCGGGTTTATTTTCTATGGCAGAACTTGTTTTTTAAGAACTTATTAAGGAAGTAATTTGTGGTTTAATGTGTTTTCAGAGGTTTCGGTTTGTTTTTTCACATAACTTAAGTATCTTAGATCTGGTTGCAAAAAA
>NW_022998454.1:0-1261 GCF_900245975.1 Drosophila guanche | reverse complement strand
TAAGGGGGAGAGAACAAATTTCGATTTGGGATCGCCCATGAAAAACCCCTATCTAAGGAGATATGGATCTGAACAATAATCGCAGAAGGGGATTTATTCTGTAATTCATAAGTCGAAAACATCAGATCAAGCTGATTCAAGACCTGTTGGTATCTTCCGGATGTTATTGGTTGAAACTTAATTGAACCAATGATATCCAACTTGAACAGCGAAACAGTCCTTGGGGTTGCCACCCCCCTGGACCGTTCAGTTGATTGGCGCAAATATAACAAATACATTGCCTCGGATAATTATCGATTCGTTGACGAACCAAATCCCTACGGTTTCTAGCCTAGGGGCCCAATCTGAACGTAGTGCAGAGGTTAACCAAGCAGGTTACCAATGTACGATATGTGAGCTGTCATTCCGCACTAAAAGCGGACTTGGCGTCCACATGTCACGTCGGCACAAGGATGAGTTTGATAGACTTCGTCTTCGTACCGACGTAAAGGCACAATGGAGTGAGGAAGAGCTAAGTATGTTAGCGCGAAAAGAGATTGAACTCGCAGCAAATGGCGAAAGATTTCTGTGGAAGCGGGTAGCAAGGCATAATTGCGTGGTCAACAACCTCAAGAGAATTCTTGAGGAGAAGGGCCACACAGTATACGTCGAACCGAACGTGCAGGGCAATTCCTCAGTATGTAAACCCGACCTGGTGGCTATTCGACACAATCACGCATACGTGATTGATGCCCAGATAGTAACAGATGGACTGTCTCTTGATCTAGCGCATCAGCGCAAGGTCGAGAAATATAAGAGACCTGAAGTTATATCGGCAGTGCAACGAGATCTCGGTGTGTCTGGCAATGTCGAAGTCCTTTCCGCGACATTGAACTGGCGTGGAATCTGGAGCAACCAGTCCATCAAAGGACTAATCGCGAAAGATCTCCTATCAACCGGTGACAGTAATGTCATCAGCTCCAGAGTAGTGATTGGCGGAATATACTGCTTCCGACAGTTCATGTACCTTATAGGGTACACTAGAGATTGGACTTAGCCACAGCACTATGTGAGGAAAGAAGACGCCTGCTACCTAGGCTTAATGTAAAATTAGGTATAAACATCGCTGGTGTATAACTAGAGGTGGGTTTTTAGTACGTATGCGTGATGAGCTTCAACTTGTTGAAGTAAATTCATGAATCGTGCATGCTAAAAGGGAGTGGCTCCCTTTTGGTATCTTTTGAAGATTTCCCTTCCTCTGCGATCAAAAAAAAAAAAAAAA
>NW_022998453.1:0-1261 GCF_900245975.1 Drosophila guanche | reverse complement strand
AAGTTTAAGGTTTTTTCAGAGGTTGTGGTTCGTTTTTTCACATAACTTAAGTATCTTAATTTTGTTTGTAAAAAACTTTGATTATCTGAAAAGTTGATTGATACTGCTATAAAATGGATCTAAACTGAGTGGTTTTGGCCTACCGTCTGGATAAGCCTTTGAAATGCAAAAATGTTAATTGATGTGAGATTTTTTTTTCGATATTTTTACTTTAAAAACTCGGGAAAAGTTGGGTTTATTTTCTTTGGCAGAACTTGTTTTTTAGGAACTTATTAAGGAAGAAATTTTTAGTTTAAGGTTTTTTCAGATGTTGCGGTTGGTTTTTCACATAACTTAAGTATCTTAATTTTGGTTGTAAAAAACTTTGATTATCTGAAAAGTTGATTGATTCTGCTATAAAATGGATCCAAACTGTGTGATTTTGGCCTACCGTCTGGGTAAAGCTTTAAAATGCAAAAATGTTAATTTTTGTGAGGTATTTTGTACGAAATTTTGACTTTAAAAACTCGGGTTTTTTTTTCTTTGGCAGAACTTGTTTTTAGGAACTTATTAAGGAAGTAATTTTTAGTTTAAGGTTTTTTCAGATGTTGCGGTTGGTTTTTCACATAACTTAAGTATNAAAATGGATCCAAACTGTGTGGTTTTGGCCTACCGTCTGGGTAAAGCTTTAAAATGCAAAAATGTTAATTTTTGTGAGGTATTTTGTACGAAATTTTGACTTTAAAAACTCGGGTTTTTTTTTCTTTGGCAGAACTTGTTTTTAGGAACTTATTAAGGAAGTAATTTTTAGTTTAAGGTTTTTTCAGATGTTGCGGTTGTTTTTTCACATAACTTAAGTATCTTAATTTTGGTTGTAAAAAACCTTGATTATCTAAAAAGTTGATTGATACTGCTATAAAATGGATCCAAACTCTGAGTGGTTTTGGCCTACCGTCTCGAAAAGCTTTGAAATGCAAAAATGTGGATTGTTGTGATATTTTTTTTTTTTTTTCGAAATTTTGACTTTAAAAACTCGGGAAAAGTTGGATTTATTTTCTATGGCAGAACTTGTTTTTTAAGAAATAGCAATTTTGTAATTTTTCGTATAAGGTTTTTTCAGAGGTTGCGGTTCGTTTTTTCACATAACTTAAGTATCTTAATTTTGGTTGTAAAAAATTTTGATT
This sequence comes from Drosophila guanche, assembly GCF_900245975.1. Classification (NCBI taxonomy): domain Eukaryota; kingdom Metazoa; phylum Arthropoda; class Insecta; order Diptera; family Drosophilidae; genus Drosophila; species Drosophila guanche. Next base: position 98 of record NW_022998453.1, on the reverse strand, counting down.
ATCTGAAAAGTTGATTGATACTGCTATAAAGTGTCAGGGTTTTTTTTTTCTATGGCAGAACTTGTTTTTTAAGAACTTATTAAGAAAGTAATTTTAAG
>NW_022998452.1:0-1261 GCF_900245975.1 Drosophila guanche | reverse complement strand
AATGGATCCAAAATCTGTGTGGTTTTGGCCTACCGTCTGGGTAAAGCTTTGAAATGCAAAAATATTGATTTTTGTGAGGTATTTTTTACGAAATTTTGACTTTAAAAGCTCGGGAAGAGTCGGGTTTATTTTCTATAACAGAACTTATTTTTTTAGAATTTATTAAGTATGTAATTTTTTGTTGAATGTTTTTTCAGAGATTGCGTTTTGTTTTTCGCATAACTTTAGTATCTTACATCTGGTTGCAAAAAACTTTGATTTTCTGAAAAGTTGATTGATCCTGCTATAAAATGGATCCAAACTCTGTGTGGTTTTGGCCTACCGTCTGGGTAAAGCTTTGAAATGCAAAAATGTTGATTTTTGTGAGGTATTTTTTTCGAAATTTTGACTTTAAAAACTCGCGTTTATTTTCTATGCCATAACTTGTTTTTTAAGAGCTTATTAAGGATGTAATTTTAAGTTTAAGGTTTTTTCAGAGGTTGCGGTTTGTTTTTTCACATAACTTAAAAATCTTAGATCTGGTTGTAAAGAACTTTGATTATCTGAAAAAGTTGATTGATACTGATATAAAGTGGATCCAAACTCTGTGTGGTTTTGGTCTACCGTCTGGGCAAACTTTGAAATGCAAAAATGTTGATTTTTGTGAGTTATTTTTTACGAAATTTTGACTTTAAAAACTCGGGAAGAGTCGGGTTTATTTTCTATTGCACAGCTTTTTTCTAAAGAAGTTATTAAGATAGTAATATTTTGTTTAAGGTTTTTTCAGAGGTAGCGATTTGTTTTTTCACATAGCTTAAGTATCTTAGATCTAATTGCAAAAAAGTTTGATTATCTGAAAAGTTGATTGATACTGTTATAAAATGGATCCAAACTCTGTGTGGTTTTGGCCTACCGTGAAATGCAAAAATGTTGATTGTTTTGAGATTTTTTTCGAAATTTTTACTTTAAAAACTCGGAAAAAGTTGGGTTTATTTTCGATGGCAGAACTTGTTTTTTAAGAACTTATTAAGGATGTAATTTTTAGTTTAAGGTTTTTTCAGAGGTTGCGGTTTGTTTTTTCAAATAACTTAAGTATCTTAGATCTGGTTGTAAAGAACTTTGATTATCTTAAAAGTTGATTGATACTGCTATAAAATGGATTCAAACTCTGTGTAGTTTTAGCCTACCGTCTGGGTAAAGCTTTGAAATGCAAAAATTTTGATTGTTGTGAGATTTTTTTTTTTCGAAATTTTTACTTTACGTTTGTTTTTTTCACATAACT
>NW_022998451.1:0-1262 GCF_900245975.1 Drosophila guanche | reverse complement strand
TCATTTGGTGTGGTGCGGAGAGCGCCACTGATGCAAAGTGGCCGTTCGTGGGGCCTTTGCCAGTTGAGCGGTGATTGTCTTTTTTGACAGAGTTGGCCACCATACTGTGACTCCATAGAGCAGTATTGGTTTGGCAACAGCTTGGTATATCCATTGGACTACACGTGGGTTCATGCCCCATTTTAGCTCTTTTGCAGGTATATGGGGCCATAGTGGCCTTCTTCACTCTTTCTTTCGTGTTTAGGTTCCAATTTAACTTCCTGTCTATTACCAACCCAAGGTAACTGGCACTGTCGCTAAAGGTTAACCTACATTTGTTTAGTGTTGGGGTGTTGAGTGGCGGAGTTTTGTACTTGTTAGTGAATAGTGCAAGATCCGTTTTCGAGGCATTTACACCTAATCTGCACGATCTTGTCCATTCTGACAATCGAGCAAGTTTGTGGTCATAAGATCACAGAGTGTTTGGGGGAATTTTCCCGTGAACATTACGACAACGTCGTCTGCATATGCCACTACTTTGCAACCACCCCCCTCCAAGTCACATAGAATCTTATTGACTGCAATGTTCCATAGGAGGGGAGACCGGACACCTCCTTGGGGGGTGCCTCTGTTTACATACCTTGTCTGAGTGGACGAACCCATTGATGATGTCACCGTCCTGCATGTGAGCAATTGATCGATGAGCATCACCAAGTGGCAGTCCACCCAAGGGTTAGTCGTGGCCGCCGTAATGGATCCTGGCTCGACGTTGTTGAAGGCTCCCTCAATATCAAGGAAGGCTGCTAGGGAGTATTCCTTAACGTGTAGAGCTTTCTCTATACCTTAAATCACTTCATGTAGGGCCGTTTCTGTGGATTTACCTTTCCGGTATGCGTGTTGTGATTCTGCCAGCATCTGAGGGTTGATGATTGTCCTCAGATGTAGACCGAATATCCTTTCAAATGTTTTTAGGAGAAAGGAGGTCAGACTAATCGGTCTGAAGTCCTTTGCCGTCGAGTAGGAGGCTTTTCCCGCTGGGATGAAGACAATTTCTGCCTTGAGTCATGCTTTAGGAAACTTTCCCACCTTTAGGATCTTTTTGAAGGTTGGTCCCCAGCTCTCTGAAGTTGAGCTGGGATCACCTTGTCTGGACCTGGCGATTTGAACGGTTTGAAGCTGTTCACCGCCCATTAAATGTTCCGTTTTGTGAGTAGGTGCGCCATCGATGGGGCTGGGCCTTCATCGGGGCGTTCCGGTGGTTCGATGGTTGTACACCCTGGAAA
>NW_022998450.1:0-1262 GCF_900245975.1 Drosophila guanche | reverse complement strand
GAAAGGCAATTGGATTCTTGGTGTTGATGGCTTATGACTCGTTCTCCTACTTGCAAATCTGATGCACATGTATTATTTCGAGCACTTTGACTATCCGTCTCTGGAATTCGATGCAAGCCGACTAAATTAGAGTAGGGTGATTTCACATTTTTGGAACTCTCTTTGCATTTTACTGTGTAATTGTCAGTAAAAAGGAAAGAGAAGAAGATGCGCTGTTGGAGTGCCGGCTTGAATCAAAATGAAATAAATCGTCTCGGAAAAGATTTCCTTCACTTGATCTAGATCGAAAAATTCCTAGAAAAGTTCGGAAATAGTAAAGGAAACAACATTTAATATTTATTATCCAGAAATCATCAAAATGCGCTGTTTTTTTGTTCTTTGTTCTATCTGGTTTTCGTTTGAGAGTGAGAGAGCAAAGTAACTGTAAAAACAACACAAGACTGGGCTCTCACGTTCTTCTTTCCTTGTATGAGTGAATAGGAAAGGCAATTGGATTCTTGGTGTTGATGGCTTATGACTCGTTCTCCTACTTGCAAATCTGATGCACATGTATTATTTCGAGCACTTTGACTATCCGTCTCTGGAATTCGATGCAAGCCGACTAAATTAGAGTAGGGTGATTTCACATTTTTGGAACTCTCTTTGCATTTTACTGTGTAATTGTCAGTAAAAAGGAAAGTGAAGAAGATGCGCTGTTGGAGTGCCGGCTTGAATAAAAATGAAATAAATCGTCTCGGAAAAGATTTCCTTCACTTTATCTAGATCGGAAAATTCCTAGAAAAGTTCGGAAATTGTAAAGGAAAAAAAATGTAATATTTATTATCCAGAAACCATCAAAATGCGCTGTTTTTTTGTTCTTTGTTCTATCTGGTTTTCGTTTGAGAGTGAGAGAGCAAAGTAACTGTAAAAACAACACAAGACTAAGCTCTCACGTTCTTTTTTCCTTGTATGAGTGAATAGGAAAGGCAATTGGATTCTTGGTGTTGATGGCTTATGACTCGTTCTCCTACTTGCAAATCTGATGCACATGTATTATTTCGAGCACTTTGACTATCCGTCTCTGGAATTCGATGCAAGCCGACTAAATTAGAGTAGGGTGATTTCACATTTTTGGAACTCTCTTTGCATTTTACTGTGTAATTGTCAGTAAAAAGGAAAGAGAAGAAGATGCGCTGTTGGAGTGCCGGCTTGAATCAAAATGAAATAAATCGTCTCGGAAAAGATTTCCTTCACTTGATCTAGATCGAAAAATTCCTAGAAAA
>NW_022998449.1:0-1262 GCF_900245975.1 Drosophila guanche | reverse complement strand
ATTCTCACATCAATCAACATTTTTGCATTTCAAAGCTTTTCCGAGACGGTAGACCAAAACCACTCAGAGTTTGGATCCATTGTATAGCAGTATCGATCAACTTTTTAGATAATCAAAGTTTTTTACAACCAAAATTAAAATACTTAAGTTATGTTGAAAAACAAACTGCAACCTCTGAAAAACTGATTAAAAAAAAAATCTGACAAAAATCAACATTTTTGCATTTTAAAGCTTTTCCGAGACGGTAGGCCAAAACCACAAACAGTTTGGATCCATTTGATAGCAGTATCAATAAACTTTTCAGATAATTAAAGTTTGTTGCAACCAAAATTAAGATACTTAAGTTATATGAAAAAACAAACCGCAACCTTTGAAAAAACTAATTAAAAAAAAAAAAAAAAATCACACAACAATCAACATTTTTGCATTTCAAAGCTTTTCCGAGACGGTAGGCCATAACCGCAAACAGTTTGGATCCATTTTATAGCAGTATCAATCAACTTTTCAGATAATCATAATTTTTTACAATTAAAATTAAGATACTTAAGTTATGTGAAAAAACAAATCGCAACCTCTAAAAAAACCGTAAACTAAAAATTACAAAATTGCTAGTTCTTAAAAAACAAGTTCTGCCATAGAAAATAAAACCGACTTCTTCCGAGTTTTAAAGTCAAAATTTCGAGAAAAAAAAAATCTCACAACAATCCACATTTTTGCATTTCAAAGCTTTTCTGAGACGGTAGGCCAAAACGACACAGACTTTGGATCCATTTGATAGCAGTATCAATCAACTTTTCAGATAATCAAAGTTTCATACAACCAAAATTAAGATACTTAATTTATGTGAGAAAACAAACCGCAACTTATAAAAAAAGTAAAAATATTGAAAAAAAAAAATCTCACAACCTCACCACAACCAAAATCTCATTTTATACCAGTAGCAATCAACTTTTCAGATAATCAAAGTTTTTTAAAACCAAAATTAAGATACTTAAGAGTATGTGAGAAAACAAACCGCAACCTCTGAAAAAAACCTTAAACTTAAAATTACTTCCTTAATATGTTCCTAAAAAACAAGTTCTGCCATAGAAAATAAACCCGAATTTTCCCGAGTTTTTAAAGTAAAAATATGGAAAAAAAATAATCTCACATCAATCAACATTTTTGCATTTCAAAGCTTTTTCGAGACGGTACGCCAAAACCACTCAGAGTTTGGATCCATTTTACAGCAGTATCAATCAACTTTTCAGATAACCATAATT
>NW_022998448.1:0-1262 GCF_900245975.1 Drosophila guanche | reverse complement strand
AAGAATTAATTAATTAAATGAATTAAATGGCATAATTGTAGTGATTATAGTTAATAATAATTCATTTTATATATGGTTAAGCATGCATGTCTCACTGTGTAGACGCTATTCTCCTGACCCGGAGTGTATGTGTGTATATGTGTGTCTACTTACAGACTTTTAAACAGCTGTTGGTGTCGTTGGGCCCAATTTCACGTTCGAACTGTTAAAGAAATGTAGAAATATGCAAAATAACAAAGAAGCGTTATGAAGAGGTATTTTACCAATACCCTTCCATGGACACAATGAGACCGATGATGCACCCTTTTAGAATCTATTATTAACTACGCATAAATTTCATGTTTTTCTTCTTCTATTTCTAAGTTAATGTCTAGGAATATTTAATATTATTGAACAATTTTCTTTTCTATTTTTTTCTTCTATCCATAATTTTTCATTAAGTTTTCTTTTCTAGATTTTTGTGATTCACTTTTCTTCCCTTAAGTGGCTTTTAGAATGTCGGCATCGAACAATTTTAATAACCTGAGAGAAGGAGAGAATAGGTCACATACGGTCAGGTGGGTCTATTTAAGTGCGCATAGGTGTATGGTCAGCCGCAAGGGCAATGACCGCTGAGCTAATTTTTCCACACCCTACATATGCAAGCACCAACATTTCTTTACACAAGGCGCGGTGATATAATATAATAGATGGTTTCATAGTTGCGCGTGAGATATATGTATATAAACAACTCGGTCCCAATCGCCACGTCCATCCGTTTCTCTCCCTGCAGGCAAGGTCCGGTGGCACCAAAAAGAAGGACTGATGATCGTGGTACTGGAGCGGACCCCCCCTCCGAGACCGAGGGTCAGGCCAGGTCAGCAATTTCCTGCCACACGTGGATCATAACCTATGTACAGTACATACATGGAATTATGTAATAAGGTCAATTTTTCATTTTTTTCTTGGCGTACCTTATCCAGGGGTTGGTTTTTAAGTTTTCGTCTTTGCAGCCACAACACTTTTATATTGGTTTTTATTTGGTTTATGTTCCCTTTTATGGTTTTGCAAAATTTTCACCACGTTTTTTTTTTTTTTTGTATATTTTCTACACGCACATCAATTAAGTCTTCCAACCTTGAATGCAATTTTTGTTCTGTGCAGCATGCACTTAGCCTAACTATTTTACCCCTCCAAAAGCTGTGTATGAGAGAGCTAAGAAGGTTCTCGAAGGGCTAGCCGTAAGCTATGTTTGCAGAGAGAAAAGCTCACATGTGAACGGT
>NW_022998447.1:0-1263 GCF_900245975.1 Drosophila guanche | reverse complement strand
AATCAAAGTTTTTTACAACCAAAATTAAGATACTTAAGTTATTTGAGAAAACAAACCGCAACCTCTGAAAAAACCTTAAAGTAAAAATTACTTCCTTTATAAGTTCTTAAAAAACAAGTTCTGCCATAGAAAATAAACCCAACTTTTCCCGAGTTTTTAAAGTAAAAATTTCGAAAACAAAAAATCTCACAACAATCCACATTTTTGTATTTCAAAGCTTTACCCAGACGGTAGGCCAAAACCACACAGAGTTTGGATCCATTTTATAGCAGAATCAATCAACTTTTCAGATAGTCAACGTTTTTTGCAATCATATCTAAGATACTTAAGTTATGTGAAAAAACCGCAACCTCTGAAAACCCCTTAAACTAAAAATTATAAAATTGATAGTTCTTAAAAAACAAGTTCTGCCATAGAAAATAAACCCGACTTTTCCCGAGTTTTTAAAGTCAAAAATTCGAAAAAAAAATCTCACAACAATCCACGTTTTTGCATTTCAAAGCTTTTCTGAGACGGTAGGCCAAAACCACATAGAGTTTGGATCCATTTTATAGCAGTATCAATCAACTATTCAGATAATCAAAGTTTTTTACAACCAAAATTAAGATACTTAAGTTATATGAGAAAACAAACCGCAACCTCTGAAAAAACCTTAAAATAAAAGTTAATTCCTTAATAAGTTATTAAAAATCAAGTTCTGCCATAGAAAATAAACCCGACTTTTCCCGAGTTTTTAAAGTCAAAATTTCGAAAAAAAAAAATCTCACAACAATCAACATTTTTGCATTTCAAAGCTTTACCCAGACGGTAGGCCAAAACCACACAGAGTTTGGATCCATTTTATAGCAGTATCAATCAACTTTTTAGATAATCAAAGTTTTTTACAACCAAAATTAAGAAACTTAAGTTATATGAAAAAACAAACCGCAACCTCTGAAAAAACCTTAAAATAAAAGTTAATTCCTTAATAAGTTATTAAAAAAACAAGTTCTGCCATAGAAAATAAACCCGACTTTTCCCGAGTTTTTAAAGTAAAAATTTCGAAAACAAAAAATCTCACAACGATCAACATTTTTGCATTTCAAAGCTTTACCCAGACGGTAGGCCAAAACCACACAGAGTTTGGATCCATTTTATAGCAGAATCAATCAACTTTTCAGATAATCAAAGTTTTTTGCAACCAGATCTAAGATACTTAAGTTATGTGAAATAACAAACCGAAAAGTCTGAAAAAACCTTAAACTATAAATTACTTCCTTAATA
>NW_022998446.1:0-1263 GCF_900245975.1 Drosophila guanche | reverse complement strand
ATAGCAGTATCAATCAACTTTTCAGATAATCAAAGTTGTTTGCAACCAGATCTAAGATACTTAAGTTATGTGAAAAAACAAACCGCAACCTCTGAAAAAACCTTAAACTTAAAATTACTTCCTTAATAAGTTCTTAAAAAACAAGTTCTGCCATAGAAAATAAACCCGACTTTTCCCGAGTTTTTAAAGTCAAAAGTTCTTAAAAAATACCTCACAAAAATCAACATTTTTGCATTTCAAAGCTTTACCCAGACGGTAGGCCAAAACCACACAGAGTTTGGATCCATTTTAAAGCAGTATCAATCAATTTTTCAGATAATCAAAGTTTTTTACAACCAGATCTAAGATACTTAAGTTATGTGAAAAAAAACAAACCGCAACCTCTGAAAAAACCTTAAACTAAAAATTACATCCTTAATAAGTTCCTAAAAAAACAAGTTCTGCCATAGAAAATAAACCCGACTTTTCCCGACTTTATAAAGACAAAAATTCGTAAAAAATCCCTCACAAAAATCAACATTTTTGCATTTCAAAGCTTTACCCAGACGGTAGGTCAAAACCACAAACAGTTTGGATCCATTTTATAGCAGTATCAATCAACTTTTAAGATAATCAAGATTTTTTACAACGAAAATTAAGATACTTAAGTTATGTGAAAAAACAAACCGCAACCTCTGAAAAAACCTTAAACTTAAAATTACTTCCCTAATAAGTTTTTAAAAAAACAAGTTCTGGCATAGAAAATAAACCCATGTTTTTAAAGTACAAATTTCGAAAAAAAAAATCTCACAACAATCAACATTTTTGCATTTGAAAGCTTTACCCAGACGGTAGGCCAAAACCACACAGAGTTTGGGTCCATTTTATAGCAGAATCAATCAACTTTTCAGATAATCAAAGTTTTTTGCATCCAGATACTAGATACTTAAGTTATGTGAAAAAAAACGCAACCTCTGAAAAAACATTAAACAAAAAATTACAAAATTGTTAGTTCTTAAAAAACAATATCTGCCATAGAAAATAAACCCGACTTTTCCCGAGTTTTTAAAGTCAAAATTTCGAACACATAAAATCTCACAACAATCAACATTTTTGCATTTCAAAGCTTTACCCAGACGGTAGGCCAAAACCACACAGAGTTTGGATCAATTTTATAGCAGTATCAATCAACTTTTCAGATAATCAAAGTTTTTTACAACGAAAATTAAGATACTTAAGTTAAGTGAAGAAACAAACCGCAACCTCTGAAAAACCCTTAAACTA
>NW_022998445.1:0-1263 GCF_900245975.1 Drosophila guanche | reverse complement strand
ACATTTTTGCATTTCAAAGCTTTTCCGAGACGGTAGGCCAAAACCACACAGAGTTTGGATCCATTTTATAGCAGAATCAATAAACTTTTCAGATAATCAAAGTTTTTTTGCAACCAGATCTAAGATACTTAACTTATGAAAAAAAAACAAACCGCAAGCTCTAAAAAAACCTTAAACTAAAAATTACTTCCTTAATAAGTTCTTAAAAGAAAAGCTCTTCCATAGAAAATAAAACCAACTTTTCCCGAGTTTTTAAAGTAAAAATATCGAAAAAAAAAAATCTCACATCAATCAACATTTTTGCATTTCAAAGCTTTACCCAGACGGTAGTCCAAAACTACACAGTTTGGATCAATTTTATAGACGTATCAATCAACTTTTCAGATAATCAAAGTTTTTTACAACCAAAATTAAGATACTTAAGTTATGTGAAAAAACAAACCACAACCTCTGAAAAAACCTTAAACTTAAAATTACTTTCTTAATAAGTTCTTAAAAAAAAAGTTCTGCCATAGAAAATAAACCCGAGTTTTTAAAGTCAAAATTTCGTCCAAATACCTCACAAAAATGAACATTTTTGCATTTTAAAGCTTTACCGAGACGGTAGGACAAACCCACACAGAGTTTGGATCCATTTTATAGCAGAATCAACCAACTTTTCAGATAATCAAAGTTTTTTACAACCAAAATTAAGATACTTAAGTTATGTGAAAAACCAACCGCAACATCTGAAAAAACCTTAAACTAAAAATTACAAAATTGCAAGTTCTTAAAAAACAAGTTCTGCCATAGAAAATAAAACCGACTTTTCCCGAGTTTTTAAAGTCAAAATTTCGAAGGAAAAAAAAATCTCACAACAATCAACATTTTTGCATTTCAAAGCTTTTCCGAGACGGTAGGCCAAAACCACAAACAGTTTGGATCCATTTAATAACAGTATCAATCAACTTTTTAGATAATCAAGGTTTTTTAAAACCAAAATTAAGATACTTAAGTTATGTGAAAAAACAAACCGCAACCTATGAAAAATCAAAGTAATCAAAGTTCTTTACAACCAGGTCTAGGATGGTTAAATTATGTGAAAAAACAAACCGCTACTTCTAAAAAACCTTAAACAAAAAAGTAACAAACTTTGAAAATTTTTAAAAGAAAAGTTCTTCCATAGAAAATAAACCCGACTTTTCCCGAATTTTTAAAGTCAAAATTTTGTAAAAAATACCTCACAAAAATCAACATGTTTGCATTTCAAAGCTTTACCGAGAC
>NW_022998444.1:0-1263 GCF_900245975.1 Drosophila guanche | reverse complement strand
ATTGATTCTGCTATAAAATGGATCCAAACTCTGTGTGGTTTTGGCCTACCGTCTGGGTAAAGCTTTGAAATGCAAAAATGTGGATTGTTGTGAGATTTTTTTTTTCGAAATTTTGACTTTAAAAACTCGGAAAAAGTCGGCTTTATTTTCTATGGCAGAACTGGATTTTTAAGCACTATCAATTTTGTAATTTTTAGTTTAAGGGGTTTTCAGAGGTTGCGGTTTTTTCACAAAACTTAAGTATCTTAGATCTGATTGCAAAAAACTTTGATTATCTGAAAAGTTGATTGATTCTGCTATAAAATGGATCCAAACTCTGTGTGGTTTTGGCCTACCGTCTGGGTAAAGCTTTGAAATGCAAAAATGTGGATTGTTGTGAGATTTTTTTTTTTCGAAATTTTGACTTTAAAAACTTGGAAAAAGTCGGCTTTATTTTCTATGGCAGAACTTGATTTTTAAGCACTATCAATTTTGTAATTTTTAGTTTAAGGGGTTTTCAGAGGTTGCGGTTTTTTCACAAAACTTAAGTATCTTAGATCTGATTGCAAAAAACTTTGCTTATCTGAATAGTTGATTGATACTGCTATAAAATGGATCCAAACTCTATGTGGTGTTGGCCTACCGTCTCAGAAAAGCTTTGAAATGCAAAAATGTTGATTGTTGTGAGATTTTTTGTTTTCGAAATTTTTACTTTAAAAACTCGGGAAAAGTCGGGTTTATTTTCTATGGCAGAACTTGTTTTTTAATAACTTATTAAGGAACTTATCTGAAATGCAAAAATGTGGATTTTTGTGAGATTTTTTTTTTCGAAATTTTGACTTTAAAAACTCGGAAAAAGTCGGCTTTATTTTCTATGGCAGAACTGGATTTTTAAGCACTATCAATTTTGTAATTTTTAGTTTAAGGGGTTTTCAGAGGTTGCGGTTTTTTCACAAAACTTAAGTATCTTAGATCTGATTGCAAAAAACTTTGCTTATCTGAATAGTTGATTGATACTGTTATAAAATTGATCCAAACTCTATGTGGTTTTGGCCTACCGTCTCAGAAAAGCTTTGAAATGCAAAAATGTTGATTGTTGTGAGATTTTTTGTTTTCGAAATTTTTACTTTAAAAACTCGGGAAAAGTCGGGTTTATTTTCTATGGCAGAACATGTTTTTTAAGAACTTATTAAAGAAGTAACTTTTAGTTTAATGTTTTTTCAGAGGTTGCGGTTTGTTTTTTCATATAACTTAAGTTTCTTAATTTTGGTTGTAAAAAACTTT
>NW_022998443.1:0-1263 GCF_900245975.1 Drosophila guanche | reverse complement strand
CCGTTCTCTTTCGTAGTGACCAGACGTGTTTTTGTTTTGCGCTCCGTAATTTCCTTTATATTTTGGATAAACACCGGGTTTTTTTCGAAATAATTCTTCTATAATTATTGAATAGCTTGCCGCTTTTCTTAACTATCCTAATACGCGAGTGCATGCCTATTATTTTGTTTAAAATTAAAATTGTATTCATTTGTGCGTCAATTAGTTGTGTGTTTGTGCTTTTTCTTGTTGTAAGTACGCCCTCACTATTAACCGCTCTCTCTTGTAGTTGCGCTTCCGTCTTTCACTCTATAGTTCGAGTAACTGTTCTCCCTCTCTCTCTCAATACTTTCTGTGCAGTGGCGTGCGCTCACTGTTTTAGCTGCCGCTGCGCTTGTTCTTCTCTCCTCTGTGCGCTCATCTGTTTTCGATCCCACTTTAAACATTTCTTTAAGCAATTGGTCGGCACACTGGTCCCATTGCTATTTGTTTTGTGAAACTAATTTTCATTTATTTTATTTATTTATATATTCAAAATAAATAATAAATTAAGGGATACTTGGTTGTGTGCTCCGCTAAGATCACCCACGACCAGCCGATCATCCCTTACTGGCTCTGCGATAACGTAGTGCACGCAAAATGTATTGGATTCTCAGGCCTCGTGGGTGACGCAATTTCGAAGCGTAATGGTCTGCATTACAGTTGCGAGGCATGTCGGTCTATCGAGAATGACATGGTCACGTTTATGAGGCAGTCGCGAAAGGGCTTTAAGGAGCTGACCGTGGGCTTTAAAAATCAGTACGATCGGCTTCTAGCCATGGAATCTCAATTCAGCAGTTTTAAAGTGCTGAATGAGTCTCCTAGGCGCAAAAAAAACACTCCTCGTGATCTGCAAGTGCCTGTCCCTCGTCCGCTCGCTGCTGATCAACTGTCTCCGTCCACTCCGATAGTGCAGCAGCTAATTTCGTTCGCTACTCCGAGGGCAACGACAACTGCTGGTGATCAAGTTTCGGCTACCGAATCGATCATCTCGGAGAACAATGCAGCCAGTTAGTACTGTAGCGTCCGTGTCTGTCGAGTCCGTGCCAAAGCCCATCCCATCTATTTCGATCCCACCAGTTAATAAACGTCCCGGACCACCGGATATTGCCGTCACAGGTACCAGATCTGTGGTGCCAAAACCTCTGGTGGGAGTCCCACCAAAGCGGCAAGTTTTTGTCTCTCGGCTTGCCCCTGACCTCACATCTAATGATGTAACTGCTTTTATACAAAGCAAAATAAAAG
>NW_022998442.1:0-1263 GCF_900245975.1 Drosophila guanche | reverse complement strand
GTTTTATTTTCTATGGCAGAACTTGTTTTTTAAGAACTTGTAATTTTGTAATTTTTAGTTTAATGTTTTTTCAGATGTTGCGGTTGGTTTTTCACATAACTTAAGTATCTGAATTTTGGTTGTAAAAAACTTTGATTATATGAAAAGTTGATTGATTCTACTATAAAATGGATCCAAACTCTGTGTGGGTTTGGCCTACCGTCTCGGTAAAGCTTTAAAATGCAAAAATGTTTATTTTTGTGAGGTATTTGGACGAAATTTTGACTTTAAAAACTCGGGTTTATTTTCTATGGCAGAACTTGTTTTTTAGGATCCAAACTGTTTGTAGTTTTGGCCTACGGTCTCGGAAAAGCTTTGAAATGCAAAAATGTTGATTGTTGTGAGCTTTTTTTTTCTTCGAAATTTTGACTTTAAAAACTCGGGAAAAGTTGGTTTTATTTTCTATGGCAGAACTTGTTTTTTAAGAACTAGTAATTTTGTAATTTTTTGTTTAAGGTTTTTTCAGAGGTTTCGGTTTGTTTTTTCACATAACTTAAGTATCTTAACTGTGGTTGTAAAAAACTTTGATTATCTGAAAATTTGATTGATACTGCTATAAAATGGATCCAAACTATGAGTGGTTTTGGCATACCGTCTCGGAAAAGCTTTGAAATGCAAAAATGTGGATTGTTGTGAGATTTTTTTTTTNACTCGGGAAAAGTTGGTTTTATTTTCTATGGCAGAACTTGTTTTTTAAGAACTAGTAATTTTGTAATTTTTAGTTTAAGGTTTTTTCAGAGGTTGCGGTTCGTTTTTTCACATAACTTAAGTATCTTAATTTTGGTTGTAAAAACCCTTGATTATCTGAAAAGTTGATTGATACTGCTATTAAATGGATCCAAACTTTTGGTGGTTTTAGCCTACCGTCTCGGAAAAGCTTTGAAATGCACAAAAGTTGATTTTTGTGAGATTTTTTTTTCTCGAAATTTTGCCATTAAAAACTCGGGAAAAGTCGGTTTTATTTTCTATGGCAGAACTTGTTTTTTAAGAACTAGTAATTTTGTAATTTTTAGGTTAAGGTTCTTTCAGAGGTTGTGGTTTGTTTTTTTACATAACTTAAGTATCTTAATTTTGGTTGTAAAAAACTTTGATTATCTGAAAAGTTGATTTTAATAGCAGTATCATTAAATGGATCCAAACTGTTTGTGGTTTTGGCCTACCGTCTCGGAAAAGCTTTGAAATGCAAAAATGTTGATTGTTGTGAGATTTTTTTTTTCGAAATTT
>NW_022998441.1:0-1264 GCF_900245975.1 Drosophila guanche | reverse complement strand
CTGACTTCAGTAAGGCATTCGATTCGGAAAACCATTCTCTTCTTGCACAAAAGCTCGACCTTCTAGGGTTTCCGCCCAATCTGTTGAGATGGATTTCTAGCTACCTGTGTTCTAGGTCTCAAAGGGTCCTTTTCAAAAACTCCGTATCTTTACCTGTTATGCAATGAAGACCTCATGGTGTCCCATCGGTAAATCCGGGGAATGAAAAGTGTGAGAAATAATTACTGGACGGAAGACATAATTGGTTAAGAGCTCATGAATACATACGCCTACTACAATTTGAGACACAGGTCATATTCCTGTAAAGTAAAGTGAGAGCAAACGTTAGACTAGAGTTATCGAAAGTCAGTACCACGACACTTTTATACAATGTTGAATTACGGAGCTTCACGTTACAATACTGAAAAACAGCGAGGTCGGGGAAGGACCGAGGAATGTGGGAGACGCCATCAAGAGAACTCTCTTAATGTAACCAACTACTAGATCCACAATTTGATCTGGGTTTCAATTCGTTTAGACTTGTGTAAAGATGGTACCATTTATTTCGGTACCCACACGAACCCAAATATTTCTCCACCAGTTTCCTTAAACTCCTGGGGATATATTGCTTCTGAGAGATATAGAGCGAACAAGCAGGCTAAAATCTTATGCCGAGTACACATACCACGGGAGTCATGAACATACATCAGGACCGTATTGAATCAGTACAGAACAACTTTTTATTATTTGCCCTACGGGGCCTCAACTGGGATGCAACTGTGAGACTGCCATCCTACCGTAGTAGACTTCTTTTAATAAATCTTCCATCCTTAGTTAGTCGTAGAAAAATGCTTGGTGTAATTTTTATGCACAACTTGATCAAGGGGGATGTAGACAGCCCTGACTTGCTGAGCCGCATAAACTTTACGATTCCCATTAGACCCACTAGAAACTTTATTCCTTTGTTCCTTCCACTATGTAGATCGAATTATGCCTCACACGAACCCTTTAGGGTTTTATGCTCGGATTATAATTCCCTCTACCACATTATATCCTCAACTAACTCCCTTCCTCTTCTTAAATCTCTTATACTAGCCTACCTCTCCCGTAGTTAGTTTCATTTTAGTTTTGTCTTGTTTCTGATTTTGGTAATTTCTGCTTGCTTAGCTTAGTCTAGTTATGATTAGATCTAATTTTCCTCGAATATTAGCCTAACATCTATCTTTCCTGCATGCTCGCGACCGGTTCGGTTAATCGCGCCGCGCGTCATGCGGCAGCGCCCCTC
>NW_022998440.1:0-1264 GCF_900245975.1 Drosophila guanche | reverse complement strand
ACGGCAAACCTGACAATAGGAAAGAAAAAGTCTAGGTTCTGCTATAAGTACCTGAAGTACCTGGGGTACATTGTGGGCGATGGCGCACTGAGGACCGACCCCGAGAAGGTGCAAGCGATCGTACAGATACCGATGCCGAGAAACGTGAGACAAGTCAGGAGATTTTTGGGTACGGCGGGCTGGTATCGGCGATTCATCCGGAATTTTTCGGCACTTTCAGCCCCTCTCACAGACTGCCTGAAAGGAAAAGGACAATTTCAGCTAACAGCGGACGCACGAGACTCTTTTGAGGAGCTAAAAAAGGCACTTACCAGCGCGCCGGTATTGCATCACCCCGACTTTAAGAAGCACTTCTTCATCCAGTGTGATGCAAGTCATGTGGGAATCGGTGCGGTTCTTTTCCAGAAGGATGAGGAGGAAGCCGAACACCCCATTGCTTTCTTTTCGGCGAAGCTGAGAGGCGCACAACTAAACTATAGTGTGCCAGAGAAGGAGTGTCTAGCGGCAGTGAGAGCCGTAGAAAAGTTCCGGGCGTACGTAGAGCTGATGCCATTCACTGTGATCACTGATCACGCGAGCTTGCAGTGGCTGATGCGTTTCAAAGCGCTGGATGGTAGGCTGGCGAGATGGTCCCTAGCTCTGCAGGCATACAACTTCCAGATAGAGCATCGAAAGGGAAAGGACAACATCGTCGCAGACATGCTGTCGCGTCCGTTTGATCTAGAAGCAATCGACTTCCTTGAGTTTGAGAGGACGAGGACTACCTGAAAAGGATAGAGATGGTTAAGATCGATGAAGAAATGTTTCCAGACCTGAAGGTGGAGGATGGATTGCTATTTAGTCGTACACAATTTGCCCGACCGGAATTCGAGGAGTTCCAGTGGAAACTATGGATCCCTGAGGCGCTGACGAGATCGTTGATCCAGCAAGCGTGAGTGTGAGTCAGAAGTGCGGAACATATTCTGCTACAAGTGTGGGTTTGCCGGAGTAATCCTCCCTAAATGTCCGAAATGTCGTCCGGGAAACGGGAGAAGGAGCACGATGCAACTGGAGGAGTCGCGTTCCACGAGCAACCAATAGTTCAGAGTTCAGTTCCTCAATACAGAGGACATACCTAAAATTAAGGATAATTATATACATAACGCAATATATAAAATAAACCAAGCGGTGTTACCTGAGGCGAGATGGTCCGAGCGTAAGCCGTTACAGGAAAGACGACAGCGATATAACCAGGCCAGAAGAAGAATACTGGGGGGCCAGGTGG
>NW_022998439.1:0-1264 GCF_900245975.1 Drosophila guanche | reverse complement strand
AAATTCTTAAAAAAAAGTTCTGCCATAGAAAATAAAAGTCAAAATTTCGTAAAAAATACCTCACAACAATCAACGTTTTTGCATTTAAAGGCTTTACCCAGACGGTAGGCCAAAACCACACACAGTGTGGATCCACTTTATAGCAGTATCAATCAACTTTTCAGATAATCAAAATTCTTTGCAACCAGATCTAAGATACTTAAGTTATGTGAAAAAACAAACCGATACTTCTAAAAAAACCTTAAACTAAAAATTACATCCTTAATAAATTCTTAAAAAACAAGTTCTGGCATAGAAAATAAACCCGACTTTTCCCGAGTTTTAAAGTCAAAATTTCGTAAAAAAGACCCTAACAAAAATAAACATGTTTGCATTTCAAAGCTTTTCCTAGACGGTAGGCCAAAACCACACACAGTTTGGATCCACTTTATGGCAGTATAAATCAACTTTTCAGATAATCAAAGTTCTTTACAGCCAGATCTAAGATACTTAAGTTATGTGAAAAAACAAACCGCAACTTCTAAAAAAACCTTAAACTAAAAATTACATCCTTAATAAATTCTTAAAAAACAAGTTCTGGCATAGAAAATAAACCCGACTTTTCCCGAGTTTTAAAGTCAAAATTTCGTAAAAAAGACCCTAACAAAAATAAACATGTTTGCATTTCAAAGCTTTTCCTAGACGGTAGGCCAAAACCACACACAGTTTGGATCCACTTTATGGCAGTATAAATCAACTTTTCAGATAATCAAAATTCAAAATACTTCTAAAAAAACCTTAAACTAAAAATTACATCCTTAATAAATTCTTAAAAAACAAGTTCTGGCATAGAAAATAAACCCGACTTTTCCCGAGTTCCTAAAGTCATAATTTTGTATAAAATACCTCACAAAAACCAACATTTTTGCATTTCAAAGCTTTATCCAGACGGTAGGCCAAAACCACACACAGTTTGGATCCACTTTATAGCAGTATCAATCAACTTTTCAGATAATCAAAATTCTTTGCAACCAGGTCTAAGTTACTTAAGCTATGTGAAAAAACATTTCGCTACCTCTGAAAAAACCTTAAACAAAAATTACTTTCTTAATAAATTCTTAAAAAAAAGTTCTGCCATAGAAAATAAAAGTCAAAATTTCGTAAAAAATACCTCACAACAATCAACGTTTTTGCATTTAAAGGCTTTACCCAGACGGTAGGCCAAAACCACACACAGTGTGGATCCACTTTATAGCAGTATCAATCAACTTTTCAGATAATCAAA
>NW_022998438.1:0-1266 GCF_900245975.1 Drosophila guanche | reverse complement strand
CGTCCATTTTTGTTGCGTCGTTTGAAGAAAGAAGTAGAATCTCAATTGCCGGATAAGGTTGAATATGTCGTTAAATGTGACATGAGTGCACTTCAAAGAGTACTCTATCGTCATATGCAGAGTAAAGGCGTTATTCTTACCGACGGTTCTGAAAAGGATAAAAAAGGCCGTGGTGGTGCTCGTACTTTGATGAATAGTATTATGCAACTTCGTAAAATTTGTAATCATCCATTTTTGTTTGAACAAATTGAAGAATCATATGCTGAACATTTGGGACTTAATGAAAAAATTGTCTCCGGTCCAGATCTATATCGTTCTGCTGGTAAATTCGAATTGATGGATCGTATTCTTCCCAAATTCAAACAATCCGGTCATCGTGTATTGATTTTCTGTCAAATGACATCCTCTATGACTATTCTTGAAGATTATTTTAATTTCAGAAGTTACAAATATCTTCGTCTTGATGGTACAACAAAAGCTGATGAGCGTGGAGAATTGCTTTCACAGTTTAACGAAAAAGATTCTGAATATTTTATTTTCATTCTTTCTACACGTGCCGGTGGTTTAGGTTTAAATTTACAAACTGCCGATACTGTCATTATTTTCGATTCTGATTGGAATCCTCATCAAGATTTACAGGCACAGGATCGTGCCCATCGTATTGGTCAAAAGAATGAGGTGAGAGTATTGCGTTTAATCACTGTAAACTCTGTTGAAGAACGTATTCTTGCTGCTGCTAAATATAAATTGAATTTAGACGAAAAGGTCATTCAAGCTGGTATGTTTGATCAAAAGTCTACTGGTAGCGAACGACGTGTTTTCCTTCAGGTATGTTTCTTTCTATTCTTTTTTTTTTTATCTATTTCACGCTCATTTTTTTTAATTAATTTTTTTGTTTCTTATTATTTTTAGGCAATTCTTCAAAACGATGATGGCGAAGAAGATGATGAGGAAAATGAAATTCCTGATGATGAAATAATCAATCAAATGATTGCTCGTAATGAAGATGAATTTGAACTTTTCCAGAAAATGGATCTCGAACGTAAAAAGGAAGAAGAAAATGCAGCTGTTAAAAAGGCTCGATTATTGGAGGAAAAAGAACTTCCATCCTGGCTTTTGAAAGATGATTTTGAGGTTGAACAATTGACAAATGAAGATTGCGATGACAAAATCTTTGGCCGTGGTAATCGTCAACGAAAAGAGGTCGATTATTCTGATGCTTTGACCGATAAGCAATGGCTTAAAGCTCTGGAAGAGGAAGACTTT
>NW_022998437.1:0-1266 GCF_900245975.1 Drosophila guanche | reverse complement strand
AAAATCTCACATCAATCAACATTTTTGCATTTCAAAGCTTTACCCAGACGGTAGGCCAATACCACACAGTTTGGATCCATTTTATAGCAGTATCAATCAACTTTTCAGATAATCAAAGTTTTTTACAACCAAAATTAAGATACTTAAGTTATGTAAAAAAACAAACCACAACCTCTGAAAAAACCTTAAACTAAAAATTACAAAGTTACTAGTTCTTAAAAAACAAGTTCTGTCATAGAATATAAAACAAACTTTTCCCGAGTTTTTAAAGTCAAAATTTCAAAAAAAAAAATCTCACAACAATTCACATTTTTGCATTTCAAAGCTTTTCCGAGACGGTAGGCCAAAACCACACAGTTTGAATCCATTTTATAGCAGTATCAATCAACTATTCAGATAATCAAAGTTTTTTACAACCAAAATTAAGATACTTAAGTTATGGGAAAAAACAAACCGCAACCTCTGAACAAACCTTAAACCAAAAATTACAAAATTACTAGTTCTTAAAAAACAAGTTCTGCCATAGAAAATAAACCCAACTCTTCCCGAGTTTTTAAAGTCCAAATTTCGTAATCAATACCTCACAAAAATCAACATTTTTGCATTTCAAATCTGTATATTTCCCAGACGGTAAAGCAAAAACACAAAGTGTTTGGAACCAAAACCACACAGAGTTTGGATCCACTTGATAGCAGTATGAATAAACTTTTCAGATAAACAAATTTCCAAACAACCAGATCTAAGATAACTAGGTTATGTGAAAAAACAAACCTCAACCTCTGAAAAAACATTAAACTAAAAATTACTTCCTTAATAAGTTCCTGAAAAACAAGTTCTGCCATAGAAAATAAATCCGACTTTTCACGAATTTTTAAGGTCCAAATTTCGAAAACTAAAATCTCACAACAATCAACATTTTTGAATTTCAAAGCCTTTCCGAGACGGTAGGCCAAAACCACAAACAGTTTGGATCCATTTTATAGCAGTATCAATCAACTTTTCAGATAATCAAAGTTTTTTACAACCAAAATTAAGATACTTAAGTTATGTGAAAAAACAAACCGCAACCTCTGAACAAACCTTAAACCAAAAATTACAAAATTACTAGTTCTTAAAAAACAAGTTCTGCCATAGAAAATAAGCCCAACTCTTCCCGAGTTTTTAAAGTCCAAATTTCGTAATAAATACCTCACAAAAATCATTATTTTTGCATTTCAAATCTGTATATTTCCCAGACGGTAAAGCAAAAACACAAAGTGTTTGGAA
>NW_022998436.1:0-1266 GCF_900245975.1 Drosophila guanche | reverse complement strand
ATTGTGGTTGTAAAAAACTTTGATTATCTGAAAAAAACTTTGATTATCTGAAAAGTTGATTGATTCTGCTATAAAATGGATCCAAACTCTGTGTGGTTTTGGCCTACCGTCTGGATAAAGCTTTGAAATGAAAAAATGTGGATTGTTGTGACATTTTTTTTCTCGAAATTTTGACTTTAAAAACTCGGAAAAAGTCGGTTTTGTTTTCTATGGCAGAACATGTTTTTTAAGAACTTATTAAGGAAGTAACTTTTAGTTTAAGGTTTTTTCAGAGGTTGCGGTTTGTTTTTTCATATAACTTAAGTTTCTTAATTGTGGTTGTAAAAAACTTTGATTATCTGAAAAGTTGATTGATTCTGCTATAAAATGGATCCAAACTCTGTGTGGTTTTTGGCTACCTTCTGGCTAAAGCTTTGAAATGCAATAATGTTGATTGTTGTGAGATTTTATATTTTCGAAATTTTTACTTTAAAAACTCGGGAAAAGTCGGGTTTATTTTCTATGGCAGAACTTGTTTTTTAAGAACTATCAATATTGTAATTTGTAGTTTAAGGGGTTTTCAGAGGTTGCGGTTTTTTCACATAACTTAAGTATCTTAGATCTGATTGCAAAAAACTTTGATTATCTGAAAAGTTGATTGATTCTGCTATAAAATGGATCCAAACTCTGTGTGGTTTTGGCCTACCGTCTGGGTAAAGCTTTGAAATGCAAAAATGTGGATTGTTGTGAGATTTTTTTTTCTCGAAATTTTGACTTTAAAAACTCGGAAAAAGTCGGTTTTGTTTTCTATGGCAGAACATGTTTTTTAAGAACTTATTAAGGAAGTAACTTTTAGTTTAAGGTTTTTTCAGAGGTTGCGGTTTGTTTTTTCATATAACTTAAGTTTCTTAATTGTGGTTGTAAAAAACTTTGATTATCTGAAAAGTTGATTGATTCTGCTATAAAATGGATCCAAACTCTGTGTGGTTTTGGGCTACCTTCTGGCTAAAGCTTTGAAATGCAATAATGTTGATTGTTGTGAGATTTTATATTTTCGAAATTTTTACTTTAAAAACTCGGGAAAAGTCGGGTTTATTTTCTATGGCAGAACTTGTTTTTTAAGAACTTATTAAGGAAGTATCTTTTAGTTTAAGGTTTTTTCAGAGGTTGCGGTTTGTTTTTTCACATAACTTAAGTATCTTAATTTTGGTTGTAAGTTTTTTGATTGTTGATTGATTCTACTATAAAATGGATCCAAACTCTGTGTGGTTTTGGCCTACCGTCTGG
>NW_022998435.1:0-1267 GCF_900245975.1 Drosophila guanche | reverse complement strand
GTTGGTTGTTGTGAGATTTTTATTGTCGAAATATTGACTTTAAAACCTCGGGAACAGTCGGGTTTATTTTCTATGGTAGAACTTTTTTTAGGAACTTATTAAAGATGTAATTTTTAGTTTAAGGTTTTTTCAGAGGTTGCGGTCTGTTTTTTCACATAACTTAAGTATCTTAGATCTGGTTGCAAAAAACTTTGATTATCTTAAAGTTGATTGATACTGCTAAAAAAATTGATCCAAACTGTGTGTGGTTTTGGCCTACCGTCTGGGTAAAGCTTTGAAATGCAAAAATGTTGATTTTTGTGAGGTATTTTTTACGACATTTTTACTTTACAAATTCGGGAACAGTCGGGTTTATTTTCTATGGCAGAACTTTCGATTAAGAATTTTCAAAGTTTGTTTTTTTTTTGTTTAAGGTTTTTTCAGAGGTTGCGGTTTGTTTTTTCACATAACTTAAGTATCTTAGATCTGGTTGCAAAAAACTTTGATTATCTGAAAAGTTTATTGATACTGCTAAAAAAATTAATCCAAACTGTGAGTGGTTGTGGCCTACCGTCTGGGTAAAGCTTTGATATGCAAAAATGTTGATTTTTGTGAGGTATATTTCACGACATTTTGACTTTACAAATTCGGGAACAGTCGGGTTTATTTTCTATGGCAGAACTTTTCTTTTAAGAATTTTCAATGTTTGTACTTTCTTGTTTAAGGTTTTTTCAGAGGTTGCGGTTTGTTTTTTCACATAACTTAAGTATCTTAGCTTAACTTAGCTGGTTGCAAAAAACTTTGATTATCTGAAAAGTTTATTGATACTGCTATAAAATGGATCCAAACTGTGAGTGGTTGTGGCCTACCGTCTGGGTAAAGCTCTGAAATGCAAAAATGTTGATTTTTTTGAGGTATTTTTCACGACATTTTGACTTTACAAATTCGGGAACAGTCGGGTTTATTTTCTATGGGAGAACTTTTCTTTTAAGAATTTTCAAAGTTTGTACTTTTTTGTTTAAGGTTTTTTCAGAGATTGCGGTTTGTTTTTTCACATAACTAAGTATCTTAGATCTGGTTCCAAAAAACTTTGATTAAAAAAAAAAAATTGATCCAAACTGTGTGTGGTTTTGGCCTACCGTCTGGGTAAAGCTTTGAAATTCAAAAATGTTGGTTGTTGTGAGATTTTTATTGTCGAAATATTGACTTTAAAAACTCGGGAACAGTCGGGTTTATTTTCTATGGCAGAACTTTTTTTTAGGAACTTATTAAAGATGTAATTTTTAGT
>NW_022998434.1:0-1267 GCF_900245975.1 Drosophila guanche | reverse complement strand
GTACAAACCTTGAAAGCTCTTAAAGAAAGTTCTGCAAAAGAAAATAAACCCTAATGTTCCCGAGTTATTAAAGTCAATATTTCGACATTAAAAATCTCAGAACAACCAACATTTTTGCATTTCAAAGCTTTACCCAGGCGGTAGGCCAAAACCACACACAGTTTGGATCAATTTTTTAGCAGTATCAATAAACTTTTCAGATAATTAAATTTTTTTGCAACCAGATGTAAGATACTTAAGTTATGTGAAAAAAACCGCAACCTCTGAAAAAACCTTAAACTAAAAATTACATCTTTAATAAGTTCCTAAAAAAAAGTTCTGCCATAGAAAATAAACCCGACTGTTACCGAGTTTTAAAAGTCAATATTTCGACAATAAAAATCTCACAACCACCAACATTTTTGCATTTCAAAGCTTTTCCCAGACGGTAGACCAAACCCACAAAGAGTTTGGATCCATTTTATAGCCGTATCAATAAACTTTTCAGATAATCAAAGTTTTTTGCAACCAGATCTAAGACACTTAAGTTATGTGAAAAAACAGACCGCAACCTCTGAAAAAACCTTAAACTAAAAATTACATCTTTAATAAGTTCCTAAGAAAAGTTCTGCCATAGAAAATAAACCCTAATGTTCCCGAGTTTTTAAAGTCAATATTTCGACAATAAAAATCTCACAACAACCAAAATTTTTGCATTTCAAAGCTTTACCCAGACGGTAGGCAAAAACTACACACAGTTTGGATCAATTTTTTAGCAGTATCAATCAACTTTTAGATAATCAAAGTTTTTTGCAACCAGATCTAAGATACTTAAGTTATGTGAAAAACAGACCGCAACCTCTGAAAAAACCTTAAATTAAAAATGACATCTTTAATAAGTTCCTAAAAAAAAGTTCTGCCATAAAAAATAAACCCGACTGTTCCCGAGTTTTTAAAGTCAATATTTCGACAATAAAAATCTCACAACAACCAACATTTTTGCATTTCAAAGCCTTACCCAGGCGGTAGGCCAAAACCACACACAGTTTGGATCAATTTTTTAGCAGTATCAATAAACTTTTCAGATAATTAAAGTTTTTTGCAACCAGATGTAAGATATTTAAGTTATGTGAAAAAAAACCGTAACCTCTGAAAAAACCTTAAACAAAAAAAGTACAAACTTTGAAAATTCTGAAAAGAAAAGTTCTGCCATAGAAAATAAACCCTAATGTTCCCGAGTTCTTAAAGTTAATATTTCGACAATAAAAATCTCACAACAACCAACATT
>NW_022998433.1:0-1267 GCF_900245975.1 Drosophila guanche | reverse complement strand
GTCATTTGTTTTTTCACATAACTTAAGTATCTTAGATCTGGTTGCAAAAAACTCTGATTATCTATAAATTGATTGATACTGCTAAAAAATTGATCCAAACTGTGTGTGGTTTTGGCCTACCGTCTGGATAAAGCTTTGAAATGCAAAAATGTTGGTTGTTGTGAGATTTTAATTGTCGAAATATTGACTTTAAGAACTCCGGAACATTAGGGTTTATTTTCTATGGCAGAATTTTTTTTAGGAACTTATTAAAGATGTCATTTTTAGTTTAAGGTTTTTTTTAGAAGTAGCGGTGTGTTTTTTCACATAACTTAAGTATCTTAGATCTGGTTGCAAAAAACTTTGTTTATCTGAAAAGTTTATTGATACTGCTAAAAAACTGATCCAAACTGTGTGTGGTTTTGGCCTACCGTCTGGGTAAAGCTTTGAAATGCAAAAATGTTGGTTGTTGTGAGATTTTTATTGTCGAAATATTGACTTTAAAAACTCGGGAACATTAGGGTTAATTTTCTATGGCAGAAATTTTTTAGGAACTTATTAAATATGTAATTTTTAGTTTAAAGGTTTTTTAGAAGTAGCGGTTTGTTTTTTCACATAACTTAAGTATCTTAGAACTGGTTGCAAAAAACTTTGATTATCTGAAAAGTTTATTGATACTGCTATAAAATGGATCCAAACTCTTTGTGGTTTTGGCC
The DNA here is from genome assembly GCF_900245975.1 of Drosophila guanche. Classification (NCBI taxonomy): domain Eukaryota; kingdom Metazoa; phylum Arthropoda; class Insecta; order Diptera; family Drosophilidae; genus Drosophila; species Drosophila guanche. Next base: position 572 of record NW_022998433.1, on the reverse strand, counting down.
TACCGTCTGGCTAAAGCTTTGAAATGCAAAAATGTTGGTTGTTGTGAGATTTTTATTGTCGAAATATTGACTTTAAAAACTCGGGAACAGTCGGGTTTATTTTCTATGGCAGAACTTTTCTTTTAGGAATTTTTAAAGTTTGTACTTTTTTTGTTTAAGGTTTTTTCAGAGGTAGTCATTTGTTTTTTCACATAACTTAAGTATCTTAGATCTGGTTGCAAAAAACTCTGATTATCTATAAATTGATTGATACTGCTAAAAAATTGATCCAAACTGTGTGTGGTTTTGGCCTACCGTCTGGATAAAGCTTTGAAATGCAAAATGTTGGTTGTTGTGAGATTTTAATTGTCGAAATATTGACTTTAAGAACTCCGGAACATTAGGGTTTATTTTCTATGGCAGAATTTTTTTTAGGAACTTATTAAAGATGTCATTTTTAGTTTAAGGTTTTTTTTAGAAGTAGCGGTGTGTTTTTTCACATAACTTAAGTATCTTAGATCTGGTTGCAAAAAACTTTGTTTATCTGAAAAGTTGATTGAAACTGCTAAAAAATTGATCCAAACTGTGTGGGG
>NW_022998432.1:0-1267 GCF_900245975.1 Drosophila guanche | reverse complement strand
GATGTGGCGTTCCAGTGTAATAACGTGGCATTTCTGAGTAAAGCAAAGTTCGTGCGAACGGATCGCTTTGACAAATCGCAAAGAAACTGGTCAGTGTTGTCGATGGAGGTGTTTCGGCACGTTGAGCAGCATTCGACGCTGTGAAATATACTCTCTGACCGTTCTCTAGATGCACCCCCAAATGTAAAACAGTGGGATTTTTTATATTTACTCTTCGAGTACCGGATGGAAAAAAAATGTTTTTAGCCTACATCACTTCCAGCCTGATTTTGACCCAATAGTCATTTGCATTTCAAAATGTTGTATATTCTGTTATAAACCTTAATGTGTCTATTTCTTGTACGGCCACGTTTGATGATTGACGATAAGGGAATAATTCCACTCAGGAAAGGATTTAAATTAGCTCATGAAAGTGTCAGTGTTAAGCTAATACTACTTGACAAAATCGAACTTTTTTGTCCGCTTCGAACCAAAATGACTTTTTCTGTTAAACTGACTTAAGTCGATTGTATTTTTTTGTAACGGTTTTTTTTAGAGGTAGCGCTTCTTTTCTTCACATAACTTAAATATCTTACATCTGGTTATAATAAACTTAGGCATTCCTTAAAGACTACAATTTGGGCTTTTTACCTATAGTGAAAACAATAATTCAATTAAATATATTTTTATAAAGTTCAAAACTGCTTTAAAGGATGTTTAATCATACTGAATATTTTAAATACATTTTTATACCCGGTACTCGAAGAGTAAGTGGGTATGTTGCATTTGTGCACAAAGTGAATGTATGTAACACACAGAAGGAAACGTTTCCGACCCCATAAAGTATATATATTCTTGATCAGCATCAATAACCGAGTCGATTGAGCTATGTCTGTCTGTCCGTCCGTCTGTCCGTCTGGAGCGCCTGGATCTCAGAGACCATAAAAGCTAGAGCCATCAAATTTTGCGTCCAAACTTCTGTATGCTCACACTGTTACAAGTGTATTTCAACAACGAGCCCCGCCCCCTTGCGCCCTAACAAAAGGACAAAAACCTCCCAAAGCTACAATTTTTAAGATAAATGAAAAGTAAAGACGCCATTCCGTAGGGAATGACCATATCTATCTGATCACCAAATTGGGATCCGATTGGATCATTACGCAATGAAGAAATTAATTTTCAGTCTCTAGACCCACCACGTCCAGCAGCTTATATTTGTATTTTGCACATTCTCTCATTCACACTCTGCTTCGCGCAGACACAGCTCTGCCTCTGCCGCGTCTCTGCC
>NW_022998431.1:0-1267 GCF_900245975.1 Drosophila guanche | reverse complement strand
TATCTTAATTTTGGTTGTAAAAAACTTTGATTATCTGAAAAGTTGATTGCTACTGGTATAAAATGAGATTTTGGTTGTGGTGAGGTTGTGAGATTTTTTTTTCGATATTTTTACTTTTTTCAGAAGTTGCGGTTTTTTTCTCACATAAATTAAGTATCTTAATTTTCGTTGTAAAAAACTTTGATTATCTGAAAAGTTGGTTGATACTGCTATAAAATGGATCCAAACTCTGTGTGGTTTTGGCCTACCGTCTGGGTAAAGCTTTGAAATGCAAACATTTTGATTGTTGTGAGATTTTTTGTTTTCGAAATTTTGACTTTAAAAACTTGGGAAAAGTCGGGTTTATTTTCTATGCCAGAACTTGTTTTGTAAGAACTAACAATTTTGTAATTTTTTGTTTAATGTTTTTTCAGAGGTTGCGGTTTGTTTTTTTCACATAACTCAAGTATCTAAGATCTGGTTGCAAAAAACTTTGATTATCTGAAAAGTTGATTGATTGTGCTTAAGTATTTTAGATCTGGTTGTAAAGACCTTTGATTATCTGAAAAGTTGATGGATATATAAAATGGATCCAAACTCTGTGTGGTTTTGGCCTACCATCTCGGAAAAGCTTTGAAATGCAAAAATTTGGATTGTTGTGAGATTTTTTTTTTTCGAAATTTTGACTTTAAAAACTCGGGAAAAGTCGGTTTTATTTTCTATGGCAGAACTTGTTTTTTAAGAAATGTCAATTTTTTTATTTTTAGTTTAAGGTTTTTTCAGAGGTTGCCGCTTTGTTTTTTCACATTACTTAGGTATCTTAATATTGGTTGTAAAAAACTTTGATTATCTGAAAAGTTGATTGATACTACTATAAAATGGATCCAAACTCTGTGTGGTTTTGGCCTACCGTCTCGGAAAAGCTTTGAAATGCAAAAATGTTTTTTGATGTAAGATTTTTTTTTCGATATTTTTACTTCAAAAATTCCGGGAAAAGTCGGGTTTAATTTCTATGGCAGAACTTGTTTTTTAGTAACTTATTAAGGATGTAATTTTTAGTTTAAGGTTTTTTCAGAGGTTGCGGTTTGTTTTTTTTACATAACTTAAGTGTCTTAGATCTGGTTGCAAAAAACTTTGATTATCTGAAAAGTTGATTGATATATAAAATGGATCCAAGCTCTGTGTGGTTTTGGCCTACCGTCTCGGAAAAGCTTTGAAATGCAAATTTTGACTTTAAGAACTCGGCAACAGTAGGGTTTATTTTCAATGGCAGAACTTTTTTTTTAAG
>NW_022998430.1:0-1267 GCF_900245975.1 Drosophila guanche | reverse complement strand
GCATTTCAAAGCTTTTCCGAGACGGTAGGCCAAAACCACAAAAAGTTTGGATCCATTTAATAGCAGTATCAATCAACTTTTCAGATAATCAAGGGTTTTTACAACCAAAATTAAGATACTTAAGTTATGTGAAAAAACAAACCACAACCTCTGAAAAAACCTTAAACTAAAAATTACAAAATTACTAGTTATTAAAAAACAAGTTCTGCCATAGAAAATAAAAGCGACTTTTCCCGAGTTTTTAAAGTCAAAATTTCGAAAAAAAAAATCTCACAACAATCAACATTTTTGCATTTCAAAGCTTTTCCGAGACCGTAGGCCAAATCCACAAACAGTTTAGATCCATTTAATAGCAGGATCAATCAACTTTTCAGAAAATCAAAGTTTTTTACATCCAAAATTAAGATACTTAAGTTATGTGAAAAAACGAACCGGAACCTCTGAAAAAACTTTAAACTAAAAATTACAAAATTGCTAGTTCTTAAAAAACAAGTTCTGCCATAGAAAATAAAACCAACTTTTTCCCAAGTTTTTAAAGTCAAAATTTCGAGAAAAAAATCTCACAACAATCCACATTTTTGCATTTCAAAGCTTTTCCGAGACGGAAGGCCAAAACCACACAGAGTTTGGATCCACTTTATAGCAGTATCAATCAACTTTTCAGATAATCAAAATTTTTTACAACCAAAATTAAGATACTTAAGTTATGTGAAAAAACGAACCGCAACCTCTGAAAAAACCTTAAACTAAAAATTACAAAATTACTAGTTCTTAAAAAACAAGTTCTGCCATAGAAAATAAAACCAACTTTTCCCGAGTTTTTAAAGTCAAAATTTCGAGAAAAAAAAATCTCACAAAAATCAACATTTTTGCATTTCAAAGCTTTTCGAGACGGTAGGCCAAAACCACTCAGAGTTTGAATCCATTTTATAGCAGTATCAATCAACTTTTCAGATAATCAAAGTTTTTTACAACCACAGTTAAGATACTTAAGTTATGTGAAAAAACAAACCGAAACCTCTGAAAAAGCCTTAAACTAAAAATTACAAAATTGCTAGTTCTTAAAAAACAAGTTCTGCCATAGAAAATAAAAGCGACTTTTCCCGAGTTTTTAAAGTCAAAATTTCGAAAAAAAAAATCTCACAACAATCAACATTTTTGCATTTCAAAGCTTTTCCGAGACCGTAGGCCAAAACCACAAACAGTTTAGATCCATTTAATAGCAGTATCAATCAACTTTTCAGATAATCAAAGTTTTTTACAACCA
>NW_022998429.1:0-1268 GCF_900245975.1 Drosophila guanche | reverse complement strand
GTGTATATATTCTTGATCACCATCAATAGCCGAGTCAATTGAGCCCTGTCTGTCTGTCCGTCCGTCTGTCCGTCCGTCTTGTTGAGCACCTGAATCTCAGAGACTATAAAAGCTAGAGCCACCAAATTTTGCATCCAGACTTCTGTATGCTCACACTGTTACAAGTGTATTTAAAAAATGTGCCCCGCCCCATTCCGCCCCGCAAAAGGGCGAAAACCTCCCAAATCTACAATTTTAAAGATAAAAGAAAACTAAAAACGCCATTCTGTAGGGAATATTTGCTTATATTTGCTTTATACCCGGTACTCGAAGAGTAAATAGGGTATATTGTATTTGTGCACAAAGTTAATGTATGTAACACACAGAAGGAATCGTTTCCGACCCCATAAAGTGTATATATTCTAGGTCACCATCAATAGCCGAGTCGATTGAGCCCTGTCTGTCCGTCCGTCTGTCCTTCCGTCTGTCCGTCCGTCTTGTTGAGCACCTGAATCTCAGAGACTATAAAAGCTAGAGCCACCAAATTTTGCATCCAGACTTCTGTATACTCACACTGTTACAAGTGTATTTAAAAAATGAGCCCCGCCCCCTTCCGCCCCCGCAAAAGAGCGAAAACCTCCCAAATCCCCCAATTTTAAAGATAAAAGAAAACTAAAAACGCCATTCTGTAGGGAATGGCCATATCTATCAGATCACCAAATCATTATTATCATTATTATAGCCAGAAAGAAGAAATTAATTAGCAGTGGCTAAAACCACACTGTCCTGCAGCTTTTGTTGTTCTTTTCACATTCTCTCATTCACACTCTGCTTCACTCGGCCTCTGCCTCTGCCGACTTTAAACCACCCACTCACCCCTCCCCGCCCACCCTCACAGCTTATATTTGTTTTATACCCGGTACTCGAAGAGTAAATAGGGTATATTGTATTTGTGCACAAAGTTAATGTATGTAACACACAGAAGGAATCGTTTCCGACCCCATAAAGTGTATATATTCTTGGTCACCATCAATAGCCGAGTCGATTGAGCCCTGTCCGTCTGTCCTTCCGTCTGTCCGTCCGTCTTGTTGAGCACCTGAATGTCAGAGACTATAAAAGCTAGAGCCACCAAATGTTGCATCCAGACTTCTGTATGCGCACACTGTTACAAGTGTATTTAAACAATGTGCCCCGCCCCATCCGCCCCCGCAAAAGGGCGAAAACCTCCCAAATCTACAATTTTAAAGATAGAAGAAAACTGAAAACGCCATTCTGTAGGGAATGCCCCC
>NW_022998428.1:0-1268 GCF_900245975.1 Drosophila guanche | reverse complement strand
GGTTGTGGTTTGTTTTTTTACATAACTTAAGTATCTTAATTTTGGTTGTAAAAAACTTTGATTATCTGAAAAGTTGATTGATACTGCTATAAAGTGGATCCAAACTCTGTGTGGTTTTGGCCTACCGTCTCGGAAAAGCTTTGAAATGCAAAAATGTTGATTGTTGTGAGATTTTTTTTTCGAAATTTTGACTTTAAAAACTCGGGAAAAGTTCGATATTTTTACTTTAAAAACTCGGGAAAAGTCGGGTTTATTTTCTATGGCAGAACTTGTTTTTTAGGAACTTATTAAGGATGTAATTTTTAGTTTAAGGTTTTTTGAGAGGTTGCGCTTTGTTTTTTCACATAACTTAAGAATCTGAATTTTGGTTGTAAATAATTTTGATTATCTAAAAGTTGATTGATACTGCTATAAAGTGGATCCAAACTCTGTGTGGTTTTGGCCTACCGTCTCGGAAAAGCTTTGAAATGCAAAAATGTGGATTGTTGTGAGATTTTTTTTCTTCGAAATTTTGACTTTAAAAACTCGGGAAAAGTCGCTTTTATTTTCTATGGCAGATCTTGTTTTTTAAGAACTAGCAATTTTGTAATTTTTAGTTTAAGGTTTTTTCAGAGGTTGTGGTTTGTTTTTTCACATAACTTAAGTATCTTAATTTTGGTTGTAAAAAACTTTGATTATCTGAAAAGTTGATTGATACTGCTATAAAATGGATCCAAACTGTGTGGTTTTGGCCTACCGTCTGGGTAAAGCTTTGAAATGCAAAAATGTTGATTGATGTTAGATTTTTTTTTCTTCGAAATTTTGATTTTGAGGTTGAGGTTTGTTTTTTTCACATAACCTAGTTATCTTAGATCTGGTTGTATGGAACTTTGTTTATCTGAAAAGTTTATTCATACTGCTATCAAGTGGATCCAAACTCTGTGTGGTTTTGGTTCCAAACACTTTGTGTTTTTGCTTTACCGTCTGGGAAATATACAGATTTGAAATGCAAAAATTTTGATTTTTGTGAGGTATTTATTACGAAATTTTGACTTTAAAAACTCGGGAAGAGTTGGGTTTATTTTCTATGGCAGAACTTGATTTTTAAGAACTAGTAATTTTGTAATTTTTGGTTTAAGGTTTGTTCAGTGTTGTGTTTTTTCACATAACTTAAGTATCTTAATTTTGGTTGTAAAAAACTTTGATTATCTGAAAAGTTGATTGATACTGCCATTAAATGGATCCAAACTGTTTGTGGTTTTGGCCCACCGTCTCGGAAAAGCTTTGAA
>NW_022998427.1:0-1269 GCF_900245975.1 Drosophila guanche | reverse complement strand
GCACTCTCGATTGTAAACACCCGATTTGCGGAAGCCGTGGCAAAAAACCTCTATAGGGAGTGGTGTCGTGCTTGGTATATTTCATATGATGAAAAATTTAAAATTTGTCTTTGCATATGATATGGGGAAAATACCTAGATGGCAATGTCTGATACTTTATATGGTTGGATATGTGTATAGTTGTTACTATATATGAATACTATGAAGTGTTTGTGTGTTTCTTGTATTAAAATACGAGAACAAATGACTGCTAAGAGGCACTCTCGATTGTAAACACCCGATTTGCGGAAGCCGTGGCAAAAAACCTTTATAGGGAGTGGTGTCGTGCTTGGTATATTTCATATGATGAAAAATTTAAAATTTGTCTTTGCATATGATATGGGGAAAATACCTAGATGGCAATGTCTGATACTTTATATGGTTGGATATGTGTATAGTTGTTACTATATATGAATAATATTGAAGTGTTTGTGTGTTTCTTGTATTAAAATACGAGAACAAATGACTGCTAAGAGGCACTCTCGATTGTAAACACCCGATTTGCGGAAGCCGTGGCAAAAAACCTCTATAGGGAGTGGTGTCGTGCTTGGTATATTTCATATGATGAAAAATTTAAAATTTGTCTTTGCATATGATTTGGGGAAAATACCTAGATGGCAATGTCTGATACTTTATATGGTTGGATATGTGTATAGTTGTTACTATATATGAATACTATGAAGTGTTTGTGTGTTTCTTGTATTAAAATACGAGANTGGTTGGATATGTGTATAGTTGTTACTATATATGAATAATATTGAAGTGTTTGTGTGTTTCTTGTATTAAAATACGAGAACAAATGACTGCTAAGAGGCACTCTCGATTGTAAACACCCGATTTGCGGAAGCCGTGGCAAAAAACCTCTATAGGGAGTGGTGTCGTGCTTGGTATATTTCATATGATGAAAAATTTAAAATTTGTCTTTGCATATGATTTGGGGAAAATACCTAGATGGCAATGTCTGATACTTTATATGGTTGGATATGTGTATAGTTGTTACTATATATGAATACTATGAAGTGTTTGTGTGTTTCTTGTATTAAAATACGAGAACAAATGACTGCTAAGAGGCACTCTCGATTGTAAACACCCGATTTGCGGAAGCCGTGGCAAAAAACCTCTATAGGGAGTGGTGTCGTGCTTGGTATATTTCATATGATGAAAAATTTAAAATTTGTCTTTGCATATGATATGGGGAAAATACCTAGATGGCAATGTCTGATACTTTAT
>NW_022998426.1:0-1269 GCF_900245975.1 Drosophila guanche | reverse complement strand
CGTGCGGACTCTTCAGCCTTGCCGGTGACCCGGTCGATCTCGCGGTCCTCGGCACGACTCGACTTCACCGTACGCAGTGCCCGCATCCCGCCTTCCAGCGTTGACCCGAGCCCTCCGATCGCGTCCTGCGCCTGTTTGTCGGCCTTACCGATCTGGGGCACGAGAACGCCGAACATCACGCCGATGATGAGCAGTGCCAGCAACGTGGTTGCCAGCAGAGGCAGGTCGAGAAGTGCCATCAGAACGATGGTGCCGACCAAGGAGACCGCTCCGTTGATCAGTTGGACAACGCTGGACGTTGCGGCCTCGCGGAGCAGTACGGTGTCGCTGGTGACCCTGGTGACCAACTCGCCGGTCTTGAAACGCTGGATCTGCTCCAACCGTGCACGGAAGAACCGGTGGATCAGCGACCGGCGGGCATCCAACACGATATGTTCCGCCAGTCGGCCGAGCAGCACGCTCTGCACGAAGCCCGCGAGGGTGCCGACGAGCAGGAGCGCCACCAGGATTGTCACCGGGCCGGCGAGACTACGGTCGGTCCCCAGCCCGTCCAGAACCCATTTCGCTGCCATCGGGGTCGCCAGTGTGACCGCGGTCGCGAACAGTCCGAGAAGAACGCCGACGAGGAGAATGCGCAGGTGTGGTCGCGCGTAGGAGACCAGCAGAGACAGTCCCGCGCGGAGGGGGACTGCGGGCGTGGGGGAGTCAGGAGTCGTCATGGTCGGCGGAGAGAGCGCACAGGCGCTCGCGTTTCTGCTCGAGTGTGTTCTGCTGCATCGTCAGATGTGCGGCCAGGGCATCGAGTTCGGCCCGGAGATCCGGGCACATCTCCAGCGACAGGCCGTGGTTACCGGTGCGGGCGCAGTCGATGTAGCGGCGGATCGGATCAGTTCCCAGGCCGGCAGCGATCATGGTCTGGATCTGCGCCACCCGGACAACATCCTGCTCTGCGTAGATCCGGTAGTCGTTGGTGTCGCGGTGCGGGACCAGCAGGCCGCGTTCCTCGTAGTGTCGCAGCGCGCGGGTGGATACCCCGGTCCGGTCCGCCAGTTCACCGATGAGCACATGTCCTCCTCGTGGATTTGACCTTCACACTAACGTGAAGCCCTATCGTTCCGTCGCATGGTAACTGGAACAACCCCACGACATGCATCGATCATCCATGGCTACGCAGCGACACCACAGGACCACTGGTTCGGCTGGTTGGCTGAACGCCTTCGCTCCGACGGCATCCCGACGGCCGTCCCCGCGCTCCCGAACTCGCTCAAC
>NW_022998425.1:0-1269 GCF_900245975.1 Drosophila guanche | reverse complement strand
CGGCAGAGGCAGAGGCCGAGTGAAGCAGAGTGTGAATGAGAGAATGTGAAAAGAACAACAAAAGCTGCAGGACAGTGTGGGTTTAGCCACTGCTAATTAATTTCTTCTTTCTGGCTATATTAATGATCCAATCGGATCCCAATTTATTGATCTGATAGATATGACCATTCCCTACAGAATGGCGTTTTTAGTTTTCTTCTATCTTTAAAATTGTAGATTTGGGAGGTTTTCGCCCTTTTGGGGGGGCGGAATGGGGCGGGGCACATTTTTTAAATACACTTGTAACAGTGTGAGCATACAGAAGTCTGGATGCAAAATGTGGTAGCTCTAGCTTTTATAGTCTCTGAGATTCAGGTGCTCAACAAGACGGACGGACAGACGGAAGGATAGACGGACGGACAGACAGGGCTCAATCGACTCGGCTATTGATGGTGATCAAGAATATATACACTTTATGGGGTCGGAAACGATTCCTTCTATGTGTTACATACATTAACTTTGTGCACAAATACAATATACCCTATTTACTCTTCGAGTACCGGGTATAAAACAAATATAAGCTGCGTGAGGGGGGGGGGGGGTTGGTTTAAAGTCGGCAGAGGCAGAGGGACGGCAGAGGCAGAGGCCGAGTGAAGCAGAGTGTGAATGAGAGAATGTGAAAAGAACAACAAAAGCTGCAGGACAGTGTGGGTTTAGCCACTGCTAATTAATTTCTTCTTTCTGGCTATAATAATAATCCAATCGGATCCCAATTTATTGATCTGATAGATATGACCATTCCCTACAGAATGGCGTTTTTAGTTTTCTTTTATCTTTAAAAATGTAGATTTGGGAGGTTTTCGCCCTTTTGCGGGGGCGGAAGGGGGCGGGGCAAATTTTTTAAATACCCTTGTAACAGTGTGAGCATACAGAAGTCTGGATGCAAAATTTGGTGGCTCTAGCTTTTATAGTCTCTGAGATTCAGGTGCTCAACAAGACGGACGGACGGACAGACGGACGAACAGACGGACGGACAGACGGACAGACAGACAGGGCTCATTCGACTAGGCTATTGATGGTGATCAATAATTTATACACTTTATGGGGTCGTAAACGATTCCTTCTGTGTGTTACATACATTAACTTTGTGCACAAATACAATATACCCTATTTACTCTTCGAGTACCGGGTATAAAACAAATATAAGCTGCGTGAGGGGGGGGGGGGGTGGTTTAAAGTCGGCAGAGGCAGAGGGACGGCAGAGGCAGAGGCCGAGTGAAGCAGAGTGTG
>NW_022998424.1:0-1269 GCF_900245975.1 Drosophila guanche | reverse complement strand
TACACTTTATATTATAAAACTGTAGAATGTTGTTTGTTTTAAGCAGTACATCTTTTGAATAAGTAACTGCGCGCGTTCTTATCGTCCACGACACCGATACATCGAGTGGAGATACCAATAGGTTAAGTAGATCACTAAGAACTATCGATAGTCGGGAAATCAAGACACTTCGATTTACTCAGCGTGCGGACCGGTAGTAAACAAAAGGATGTAATAAAAAGTATAAAAAAGTATAATAACTGACTGAGAAACCAAGTTTGTGTCCATTTCTCGGTTTTCTATGGGCCTTTTACAAAACGGAGTTCAAGTTGGCTGTGCTAATGCAATCATTTTTCACTCACATTCAAAGTGTTAAACAGTTAAGAAAAAACTTAATAAAAACACATCGAAAATTTCACAAATCTGTGCGTACAAAACCTAAAGGTAAGCGAGATGCTTGGAAATATACAAGTTTTTCTGAAGCTTTGACAGTCTTTTAGACCATGTCTTTGCGACGAAGCATAAGGATTGAGCTTGCTGCCAGGGCTGCCGCCGCCACCCGGAATGAAACTAGTAGCGCCGTCCAGCGTACTGCAACCCACCGCATAAGGAATCGGCGTGCTGCCACCGCCACCCGAAATGCTACTAGTAGCGCCGTACAACGTCATGCAACCCACCGCATAAGGAATCGGCGTGCTGCCACCGCTATCCGAAATGCTACTAGTAGCGCCGTACAACGGCCACGGGGCGGTGGCCCCAAGGGACGTCTTGTCCGTGAGCTAAAAGAAATAATGCTCAATCCAACGGACGGTTGCCATGTGGAGATCGTTGAAGACGATATAACCCACTGGCACTGCATTATTCACGGCCCTTCCAATTCTCCCTATGAGGGAGGGCACTTTAAATTAGATGTATTATTTCCAGATAACTACCCGTATGTCCCGCCTCATGTACAATTTACGACTCAGATTTACCACTGCAACATCACCAGTGGCGGCCAGTTTTCCGATAGTATGTCCAGGCATAACATACTATCGGACAACTGGTCGCCTATCTTGACTGCAGATAAAGTTCTCCTATCGATCATGTCTCTGCTAGCAGATCCCAATCCTGACGACCCCATGGAAATCGTAGTTGCCAACATGTACAAGAGGGACCGAGAGCAGCACGACCGAGTCGCCAGAGAGTGGACCACACTCTACGCCATGCCATAAGTTCTATTTTGATAAGCATGCACATAATGCACAGTAACACCACCCAGAAATTCATACCCATATTCATGCAAATATC
>NW_022998423.1:0-1270 GCF_900245975.1 Drosophila guanche | reverse complement strand
TAATGCAAAATTGTTGATTGTTGTGAGATTTTTTCAGAGGTTGCGGTTTGTTTATCTTAATTTTGGTTGTAAAAAACTTTGATTATCTGAAAAGTTGATTGATACTGCTATAAAATGGATCCAAACTGTTTGTGGAGTTGGCCTACCGCCTGGGTAAGGATTTGAAATGCAAAAATGTTGATTGATGTGAGATGTTTTTTCGATATTCTTACTTTAAAAACTCGGGAAAAGTCGGTTTTATTTTCTATGGCAGAACTTGTTTTTTAGGAACTTATTAAGGATGTCATTTTTAGTTTAAGGTTTTTTCAGAGGTTGCGTTTTGTTTTTTCACAAAATTTAAGTATCTTAATTTTGGTTGTAAAAAACTTTGATTATCTGAAAAGTTGATTGATTCTGCTATAAAATGGATCCAAACTCTGTGTGGTTTTGGCCTACCGTCTGGGTAAATCTTTGTAATGCAAAATTGTTGATTGTTGTGAGATTTTTTTTTTCGAAATTTTGACTTTAAAAACTCGGGAAAAGTCGGGTTTATTTTCTATGGCAGAACTTGTTTTTTTAGGAACTTATTAATGATGTAATTTTTAGTTTAAGGTTTTTTCAGAGGTTGTGGTTTGTTTTTTCACATAACTTAAGTATCTTAATTTTGGTTGTAAAAACTTTGATTATCTGAAAAGTTGATTGATACTGCTATAAAATGGATCCAAACTGTTTGTGGAGTTGGCCTACCGCCTGGGTAAGGATTTGAAATGCAAAAATGTTGATTGATGTGAGATTTTTTTTTCGATATTCTTACTTTAAAAACTCGGGAAATGTCGGGTTTATTTTCTATGGCAGAACTTGTTTTTTAGGAACTTATTAAGGATGTCATTTTTAGCTTAAGGTTTTTTCAGAGGTTGCGTTTTGTTTTTTCACAAAATTTAAGTATCTTAATTTTGGTTGTAAAAAACTTTAATTATCTGAAAAGCTGATTGATACTGCTATAAAATGGATCCAAACTCTGTGTGGTTTTGGCCTACCGTCTCGGTTAAGCTTTAAAATGCAAAAATGCTTATTGTTGTGATATTTTTTGTTTTCGAAATTTTTACTTTAAAAACTCAAAAAAAGTCGGGTTTATTTTTTATGGCAGAACTTTTTTTTAAGAACTTATTAAGGAAGTAATTTGTAGTTTAAGGTTATTTTTAGAGGTTGCGGTTTGTTTTTTTTTTCATAACTTAAGTATTTTTGATCTGGTTGCAAAAAACTTTGATTATTAGAAAAGTCGGGTTTATTT
>NW_022998422.1:711-1270 GCF_900245975.1 Drosophila guanche | reverse complement strand
TGACTGTTAAGGGGCACTCTCGATTGTAATCACCCGATTTGCGGAAGCCGTGGCAGAAAACCTCTATAGGGAGTGGTGTCGTGCTTGGTATATTTCATATGATGAACAATTTAAAATTTGTCCTTACATATGATGTGGGGAAAATACCTAGCCTGCAATGTCTGATACTTTATTTGTTTGGATATGTGTATAGTTGTTAGTATATACTAATAATATTGAAGTGTTTGCGTGTTTCTTTTATTAAAATACGAGAAAAAATGACTACTAAGAGGCACTCCCTATTGAAGGCACCCGGTTTGCGGAAGCCGTGGCAAAAAAAATCTATAGGGAGTGGTGTCGTGCTTGGTGTATTTCATATGTTGAAAAATTTTAAATTTGTCTTTATATATGAAATGGGGAAAATACCTAGCCGGCAATGTCTGATACTTTATTTGGTTGGATATGTGTATAGTTGTTACTATATACGAATAATATTGAAGTGTTTGTGTGTTTCTTGTATTAAAATACGAGAACAAATGACTGTTAAGGGGCACTCTCGATTGTAATCACCCGGTTTGCG
>NW_022998422.1:0-632 GCF_900245975.1 Drosophila guanche | reverse complement strand
GATATGTATATAATTGTTACTATATATAAATAATATTTAAGTGTTTGTGTATTTCTTGTATTAATATACGAGAACAAATGACTGGTAAGAGGCACTCTCGATTGTAATCACCCGATTTGCGGAAGCCGTGGCAGAAAACCTCTATAGGGAGTGGTGTCGTGCTTGGTATATTTCATATGGTGAACAATTTAAAATTTGTGCTTACATATGATATGGGGAAAATACCTAGCCTGCAATGTCTGATACTTTATTTGGTTGGATATGTGTATAGTTGTTACAATATACGAATAATATTGAAGTGTTTGCGTGTTTCTTTTAATAAAATACGAGAAAAAATGACTACTAAGAGGCACCCCTATTGAAGGCACCCGGTTTGCGGAAGCCGTGGCAAAAAACCTCTATAGGGAGTGGTGTCGTGCTTGGTATATTTCAAATGATGAAAAACTTAAAATTTGTCTTTACATATGAAATGGGGAAAATACCTAGCCGGCAATGTCTGATACTTTATTTGGTTGGATATGTATATAATTGTTACGATATACGAATAATATTGAAGTGTTTGCGTGTTTCTTTTATTAAAATACGAGAAAAAATGACTACTAAGAGGCACTCCCTATTGAAGGCACCCGATT
>NW_022998421.1:0-1270 GCF_900245975.1 Drosophila guanche | reverse complement strand
CTCGGTTAAGCTTTAAAATGCAAAAATGCTTATTGTTGTGAGATTTTTTGTTTTCGAAATTTTTACTTTAAAAACTCAAAAAAAGTCGGGTTTATTTTCTATGGCAGAACTTTTTTTTTAAGAACTTATAAAGGAAGTAATTTTTAGTTTAAGGTTTTTTTTAGAGGTTGCGGTTTGTTTTTTTTTTTTCATAACTTAAGTATTTTTTATCTGGTTGCAAAAAACTTTGATTATTAGAAAAGTCGGGTTTATTTTTTATGGCAGAACTTTTTTTAAGAACTTATTAAGGAAGTAATTTTTAGTTTAAGGTTTTTTTTTTAGAGGTTGCGGTTTTTTTTCATAACTTAAGTATCTTTGATCTGGTAGCAAAAAACTTTGATTATCTGAAAAGTTGATTGATTCTGCTATAAAATGGATACAAACTCTGTGTGGTTTTGGCCTACCGTCGCGGTTAAGCTTTGAAATGCAAAAATGCTTATTGTTGTGAGATTTTTTTTTCTAAATTTTGACTTTTAAAACTCGGGAAAAGTCGGGTTTATTTTCTATGGCAGAACTTGTTTTTTAAGAACTTATTAAGGAAGTTATTTTAAGTTTCAGGTTTTTTCAGAGGTTGAGGTTTGTTTTTTCACATAACTTAAGTATCTTAATTGTGGTTGTAAAAAACTTTCATTATCTGAAAATTTGATTGATACTTCTATAAAATGGATCCAAACTCTGTGTGGTTTTGGCCTACAGTCGCGGTTAAGCTTTGAAATGCAAAAATGCTTATTGTTGTGAGATTTTTTTTTCCAAATTTTGACTTTAAAAACTCGGGAAAAGTCGGGTTTATTTTCTATGGCAGAACTTGTTTTTTTAAGAACTTATTAAGGAAGTAATTTTAAGTTTCAGGTTTTTTCAGAGGTTGCGGTTTGTTTTTTCACATAACTTAAGTATCTTAATTGTGGTTGTAAAAAAACTTTGATTATCTGAAAAGTTGATGGATACTGCTATAAAATGGATCCAAACTCTGTGTGGTTTTGGCCTACCGTCTCGGTTAAGCATTGAAATGCAAAAATGCTTATTGTTGTGAGGTTTTTGTTTTCGAAATTTTTACTTTAAAAACTCGAGAAAAGTCGGGTATATTTTCTATGGCAGAACCTTTTTTTAAGAACTTATTAAGGAAGTAATTTTTAGTTTCATGTTTTTTCAGAGGTTGCGGTTTGTTTTTTCACATAACTTAAGTATCTTAATTGTGGTTGTAAAAAACTTTGATTATCTGAAAAGTTGATTG
>NW_022998420.1:0-1270 GCF_900245975.1 Drosophila guanche | reverse complement strand
TACTTTAAAAACTCGGGAAAAGTCGGGTTTATTTTCTATGGCAGAACTTTATTTTTAAGAATTTATTAAGAAAGTAATTTTTTGTTTAAGGTTTTTTCAGAGGTAGCGATTTGTTTTTTCACATAACTTAAGTATCCTAATTTTGGTTGTAAAAACTTTGATTATCTGAAAAGTTTATTGATACTGCTATAAAATGGATACAAACTCTGTGTGGTTTTGGCCTACCGTCTGGGTAAAGCTTTGAAATGCAAAAATGTTGATTGTTGTGAGATTTTTTTTTTCGAAATTTTTACTTTAAAAACTTGGGAAAAGTCGGGTTTATTTTCTATGGCAGAACTTGTTTTTTAAGAACTTATTAAGGAAGTAATTTTAAGTTTGAGGTTTTTTCAGAGGTTGCGGTTTGTTTTTTTCACATAACTTAAGTATCTGAGATCTGGTTGCAAAAAACTTTGATTATCAGAAAAGTTGATTGATTCTGCTATAAAATGGATCCAAACTCTGTGTGGTTTTGGCCTACCGTCTGGGCAAAGCTTTGAAATGCAAAAATGTTTATTTTTGTGAGGTATTTAGTACGAAATTTTTACTTTAAAAACTCGGGAAAAGTCGGGTTTATTTTCTATGGCAGAACTTGTTTTTTAAGAACTTATNTGGTTGCAAAAAGCTTTGATTATCAGAAAAGTTGATTGATTCTGCCATAAAATGGATCCAAACTCTGTGTGGTTTTGGCCTACCGTCTGGGCAAAGCTTTGAAATGCAAAAATGTTTATTTTTGTGAGGTATTTTGTACGAAATTTTTACTTTAAAAACTCAGGAAAAGTCGGGTTTATTTTCTATGGCAGAACTTGTTATTTAAGAACTTATTAAGGATGTAATTTTTATTTTAAGGTTTCTTCAGAGGTTGCGGTTTGTTTTTCACATAACTTAAGTATCTTAATTTTGGTTGCAAAAAACTTTGATTATCTGAAAAGTTGATTGATACTGCTATAAAATGGATCCAAACTCTGTGTGGTTTTGGCCTACCGTCTGGGCAAAGCTTTGAAATGCAAAAATGTTGATTGTTGTGAGGTATTTTGTACGAAATTTTTACTTTAAAAACTCGGGAAAAGTCGGGTTTTTTTTCTATGGCAGAACTTGTTTTTTAAGAATTTTCAAAGTTTGTACTTTTTTGTTTAAGGTTTTTTAGAAGTAGCGTTTTGTTTTTTCACATAACTTAAGTATCTTAATTTTTGTTGTAAAAACTTTGGTTATCTGAAAAGCTGATTGATACTGC
>NW_022998419.1:0-1270 GCF_900245975.1 Drosophila guanche | reverse complement strand
CACACAGAGTTTGGATCCATTTTATAGCAGAATCAATCAACTTTTCAGATAATCAAAGTTTTTTACAACCAAAATTAAGATACTTAAGTTATGTGAAAAACCAACCGCAACATCTGAAAAAACCTTAAACTAAAAATTACTTCCTTAATAAGTTCCTAAAAAACAAGTTCTGCCAAAGAAAATAAACCCAACTTTTCCCGAGTTTTTAAAGTAAAAATATCGGAAAAAAAAATCTCACATCAATTAACATTTTTGCATTTCAAAGGCTTATCCAGACGGTAGGCCAAAACCACTCAGTTTGGATCCATTTTATAGCAGTATCAATCAACTTTTCAGATAATCAAAGTTTTTTACAACCAAAATTAAGATACTTAAGTTATGTAAATAAACAAACCACAACCTCTGAAAAAACCTTAACCTAAAAATTACAAAATTACTAGTTCTTAAAAAACAAGTTCTGCCAAAGAAAATAAAGCCGACTTTTCCCGAATTTTTAAAGTAAAAATTTCGAAGAAAAAAAAAATCTCACAACAATCAACATTTTTGCATTTCAAAGCTTTTTCGAGACGGTAGGCCAAAACCACAAACAGTTTGGATCCATTTAATAGCAGTATTAATCAACTTTTTTGATAATCAAGGCTTTTTACAACCAAAATTAATATANAAAAAAATCTCACAACAATCAACATTTTTGCATTTCAAAGCTTTTTCGAGACGGTAGGCCAAAACCACAAACAGTTTGGATCCATTTAATAGCAGTATTAATCAACTTTTTTGATAATCAAGGCTTTTTACAACCAAAATTAAGATACTTAAGTTATGTGAAAAACCAACCGCAACATCTGAAAAAACCTTAAACTAAAAATTACTTCCTTAATAAGTTCCTAAAAAACAAGTTCTGCCAAAGAAAAAAAAACCCGAGTTTTTAAAGTCAAAATTTCGTACAAAATACCTCACAAAAATGAACATTTTTGCATTTTAAAGCTTTACCCAGACGGTAGGCCAAAACCACACAGAGTTTGGATCCATTTTATAGCAGAATCAATCAACTTTTCAGATAATCAAAGTTTTTTACAACCAAAATTAAGATACTTAAGTTATGTGAAAAACCAACCGCAACATCTGAAAAAACCTTAAACTAAAAATTACTTCCTTAATAAGTTCCTAAAAAACAAGTTCTGCCAAAGAAAATAAACCCAACTTTTCCCGAGTTTTTAAAGTAAAAATATCGGAAAAAAAAATCTCACATCAATTAACATTTTTGCATTTC
>NW_022998418.1:0-1271 GCF_900245975.1 Drosophila guanche | reverse complement strand
TGTTTTTTCAAATAACTTAAGTATCTTAGATCTGGTTGCAAAAGACTTTGATTATCTGAAAAGTTGATTGATTCTGCTATAAAATGGATCCAAACTCTGTGTGGTTTTGGCCTACCGTCTCGGAAAAGCTTTGAAATTCAAAAATGTGGATTGTTGTGAGATTTTTTGTTTTCGAATTTTTGGCTTTAAAAACTCGAGAAGTCGGTTTTATTTTCTATGGCAGAACTTGTTTTTTAAGAACTAGCAGTTTTGAAATTTTTAGTTTAAGGTTTTTTCAGAGGTTGCGGTTTGTTTTTTCACATATCTTAAGTATCTTAATTTTGGTTGTAAAAAACTTTGATTATCTGAATAGTTGATTGAAACTGCTATAAAATGGATCCAAACTCTGTGTGGTTTTGGCCTACCGTCTCGGAAAAGCTTTGAAATGCAAAAATGTGGATTGTTGTAAGATTTTTTTTTTCGAATTTTTGACTTTAAAAACTCGGGAAAAAGTCGGGTTTATTTTCTATGGCAGAACTTGTTTTTTAAGAACTTATTAAGGAAGTAATTTTTAGTTTAAGGTTTTTTCAGACTTTGCGGTTTGTTTTTTCACATATCTTAAGTATCTTAATTTTGGTTGTAAAAAACTTTGATTATCTGAAGAGTTGATTGATTCTACTATAAAATGGATCCAAACTCTATGTGGTTTTGGCCTACCGTCTGGGTAAAGCTTTGAAATGCAAAAATTTTGATTGTTGTGAGATTTTTTGTTTTCGAAATTTTTACTTTAAAAACTCGGGAAAAGTCGGGTTTATTTTCTATGGCAGAACTTGTTTTTTAAGAACTTATTAAGGAAGTAACTTTTAGTTTAAGGTTTTTTCAGACTTTGCGGTTTGTTTTTTCACATAAGTTAAGTATCTTAGATCTGATTGCAAAAAACTTTGATTATCTGAAAAGTTGATTGATACTGCTATAAAATGGATCCAAACTCTGTGTGGTTTTGGCAGTTGATTGATACTGCTATAAAATGGATCCAAACTCTGTGTGGTTTTGGCCTACCGTCTCGGAAAATCTTTGAAATTCAAAAATGTGGATTGTTGTGAGATTTTTTTTTTTCGAAATTTTGACTTTAAAAACTCGGGAAAAGTCGGATTTATTTTCTATGGCAGAACTTGTTTTTTAAGAACTAGCAAATTTGAAATTTTTTGTTTAAGGTTTTTTCAGAGGTTGCGGTTTGTTTTTTCACATATCTTAAGTATCTTAATTTTGGTTGCAAAAAACTTTGATTATCT